>NC_062551.1:92649073-92853113 GCF_016906955.1 Phacochoerus africanus
GACCGGTGTTAGCAGGCACCAAAGGTTTAACAAAAATCCATCAGGGTGGAAGTGATTGAGAAAGTCCTATCAACCAGCTGCACAGTTTCTGTGACTTGGGATAAGATCACTCATGGTTAGAGCAGTGGAGGGTCTCCCTGCTCCCGAAACCACTAATCTCACCTAGCAAGCTATTCCCATGGCATCCGTGAGTGGTGAGTGGTGTCGCCTCACCATTCCCGGCCTGGCTGCCCTCAGGAAACCCCTAAAACACCTGAGTCCTGTATTTGAAGTCCCCTTCTCTGACCCAAACTATATTTCCAGCCTTTCATTCCACCAGAGTCGCCAGTCTAGCTGGGGCATTTTGGTCTCCATTCAATTTACATGCTACACTGTTTTGATCACCACTGTAAGCTCAATTCCTGGCATATACATTGTACTCAACGAATATCTTGTCGAATGAATAAATGGGTGACTGGGTGAATTAAGGGTTGGATAGACCCTACCACCATGCCATTTGCTCTGCCTGGAACAACCTATCAAAATCCAGCTCATCCTTGAAATTTTGATTCATAAGACTTTCCCTCTATGACCTCTTCTTCCCCCAGCCTCCTCCATCACACAGTGATCATTTGTTCCTCTTAATTCCTGGTAATGGACCTGCTGTGCTCAGTGGGAAATGAATCATGCCTTAATTCCTCAAACTGCCCCGCAATGTCTGTCTCTCACACTCCTCTTGGTTTTGCAATTGATTTTTCATATCTGTTTTCCAAGGAGCCTGCAACTACCACAAGAAGAAAGACCCTGCGTTTTGTTCCAAGAGCGTCCTGGATCACTGGGCAAGGCCCAGTAGAAACTCTCTAGGTGATGATATAATCATTGCAAGCCCTTACTGGGAAGCCCCTAGCCAAGCGAAGCATAATTTGTCTAACCTCAGCTCTGCTGCTGTGGGACTAGGGCTGGCCACTACTTTCTGGACCTCCAGGAAATTGCTTGGTCTGGCTCTTCTGCAGCCCTTCCTTTGAGAACCCTCTACTCCTCAAGGTTCTAGTGGAGCTGCCAATCATGGTGCCCTCTCTCCGAGCCATAGGAATGGGCAAGTGTTCAAGCTGGCCAGCCAGCTGTCTATCTCATTGCCACGGAGATCAACTCTAGGATGGGCAAATGACCAAGTCCAGGCCCATCTGGAGGATTTAGGCGAGAGCTAGCAGGGGAAACACCTTTCTCACAGCAATGGAAGAAAGCCTATGGAAGAAAATGAGGTCACATCTAGGCCCTATGGAAACAAAGTCAAAGGATGGACTGGGGCCTGATCCCCTTGACTGAG
This sequence comes from Phacochoerus africanus, assembly GCF_016906955.1. NCBI lineage: Eukaryota > Metazoa > Chordata > Mammalia > Artiodactyla > Suidae > Phacochoerus > Phacochoerus africanus. Next base: position 92,650,380 of record NC_062551.1, read on the forward strand.
CTGTGTCTGAAGCCAGACTCCCCTTCAATTGTCCAATTTGGGGAGCCTGCCACTTCCCCTTTTACTTAGGCTACTTCGAGTTGGGCTTCTAAAATCAAGAGAGACCAAGGGCAGTATGCTCCCTCTATGCCACAAGGGGGGTGGGAGATGAGCAAACTGCTCTGCTTTCAGAGGGGATCTGCAGGGGAAGGTTTATGCTTGGACATCAGAAGCCTCTTAGAGGTTCCTGGAGGCTCCTCGCCCATCTGTACTCCAACCCAGGCAGGCTCTTTGGTGGTCCCTCATGGCTCCTGCTCTGACCTTCTCTCTCTGAAGACCCCCAGATGAGTAACAGAGTAAAGGACACCACCTCCTGGCATCCCTTATCCAGAAGAGCCACCCACACTCACGTGTCCTCAGCTGTCATCCTCCTTCCCTCCTGCTCTTCTTGCAGCCACATTATGCAAATGGACACAGAGCCCTGGAGCCACCCGTTTGGAGGGAGTGAGAGAACAACTCCAGCTTACTCTCCGCAGAGTACGTCTGCAGCAGAACCACTCCCCAGGGCCAGGCACCATCTGTTGTTCGAAATCCCCTTTGCTAATTATTAAACTTCTCTGAACAGAAATGAATCACAGAGCCAGGCGGGATGGGGCCCGAGGAGGCGCTGGCAATTTCCTTAGTGGCTGTAATCATCCCAGCCGGGCCACTCGTGGAGGCTCCTGATCCATCTTGGGCATGGGTTCTGCCACGTGCTTGTCATCTCAACGAGGCCGTTCTTTCTGAAGGGGAATCCCCTGGGCCCGGGAGCCCTGGGAATTGTTTCTCAGAACCTCCCTGGGGGCTGGAGCTGCCTTGGCGGCCTCCAAGGACTCCACTCTGTCTAGGTCCAAAGAGCCAGCCCAGACCGGAAGCAGACAGATCCTGTTGGAAGGGCCCAGCTCTTCCCAGCTTCCGTAGCTTGGGAGCAAAGGCCCAGGCCCATGTGACCCCAGCCAGTTCCTGGATGAGGCCGAGAGACATACAGTGATCTCTCCCCTCTCTTACACCAGAGAGAGGATGAAAGGGGTTGAAGCAAACTCTTGAGATACAGAGGTGGGCCCTAGCGTAACAAGGGCTCCCACCATCTTCAGACATTCCTTCTGCCACTGTTTTTAGGGTCTTTCCCTCAGAGAGGCTGGGCCAGCTTATGTTCAGGGAGCCAAGATGAATGTGGGGTATGGGGAAAAGAAACCCCCATGTCTCAAGCACTGGAGCACTTATGTGTCTATTTGCTGCACCCTTCGTACAGTTTTCTCGGGGAATCTGTCCCCAAACCATGCCAGACAGACATACTACTCTTGTTTAACAGACTGGGAAACTAAGGCCCAGAGAAGAAAAATGACCAGCCCAAGGTTCTTCAGCCAGCTGGGACCTGGTTCCATGGGATTCTTTCCTTTCTGCTACACGGGAGGCCAAAGGGTGGGGTTGTACACGGGTGTCCACAAGAGGATTTTCTAACACTGAGGGAACTGGCCAGACACGTGGGGGTCTGGCCTGCCCCGGCGGTCTGAGGCCCAGAGTCTCCGCCATCATCACCATCCGCTCGGATCAGGTACCAGGTGCCAAATGGATCCTGGAAGTGCCAAAACCTGAGAGTTTCCCACTGTAGTTCCCTGGAAAGACGGTCAGGTATTATGAGTGACCCATGACCGTTTAGTCTCTACCTCAGGAGAACAGAGGACAGGCCAGGCACCAGGTGATCACATCACACATGCTGCAACCTTATTTAAATCCGTCCTAGGCTTCCGTGGCTCTTAAGACAGCATACAGACATCACGGAGGCACTCGGGGCCTTCCATAACCTGCACCTGCCCACTTGCCCAGAGCCATCTTTCTGCTCCTCCTCTGAGATTCAGCAGCTCTGGCCTTCTAGAGACATGCTTGGCTTTGTCTGTACTCCCAGCCTTTGCCGGAGCTGCTCCTTTCACCAAGAACACCCTTCCCAGACTCTGCCTGACTCTCTCCTAGTCTTTCTTCAGGTGACAACTTAAATATCACTTTTTTATGGGCCAACCCTCCCAATGAGGTATAAGAAATGCATGTGTGTATGTATATATGTATTTCTTTTAAGGCCACACCTGTGGCATGTGGAGGTTCCCAGGCGAGGGGTCGAATGGGAGCTGCAGCTGCCGGCCTACACCACAGCCACAGCAATGCCAGATCCAAGCCACATCTGTGACCTACGCCGCAGCGTGCAGCAACACCGGATCCTTAACCCACTGAACGAGGCCAAGGATTGAACCTGCATCCTCAGAGAGACTAGGTCAGGTTCTCAACCCACTAATCCACAGTGGGAACTCCTAAGAAATGTCTTTAGATGATGTAGCAGATGTTTATGATGCAGCATGCCATATCGTTTCGGCTCACCCGATTTCAGCACACCACTGGTGGACAGTTCCCACCCATGCCCCACTTCAAGCATAGGCCATGAAGTCTCCTTGTTTTCTTGGACTTTGCTGAGATCCTCAAGGGCAACTAGCAAGTGTGCGGGAAGATAAAGTGGCAGTGCTAGGAGTGACAGATAGGTGCCCGGTGTCCCTATCCTCCAGTGGGAGAATCTGACATGTGTTCTACTTGGTTCTGCAGAAAGGTCAGTAGCATGGAGCCCCAACTGCCCACAGCAATAACCAGCTCACTAGTTCACTGGCTTCTATACCTCTCTGGTTTGCTTTCCTCATTCCTTCACTTTCTGTTTCCTAGAAGCACTTCCAAGATAAACCACTTGCACTCAAGTCCTTATCTTAGGCTCTGCTCTCAGGACAAGCGTTCACAAAAAAACTATCTTTTTACCTTAATAGTTCAGTACATGTTTTAACATACATTAAAATACAAATAGCACACATAACAGCTCAAAGGTGGAATTGACCAAAATGCCCATCAGTGAAGACTGGATGAACAATATAGTTTTATACACTCCATGGAATATTACTCAGCCTTTAAAAAGGAAGGAAAGTCAGCCTGTGCTACAAAATGGATGAACTTTGAGGACATCATGCTAAGTGAAATAAACTAGACATAAAAGAACATACTGTATGAGTCTACCTATATAAGCTCTCTAGAATAGACACACAAAGTAAAAGAGAAGCTATCGGGGGCTGGGGGGAGGGGCAAACAGAGATGTATTGTTCAGTGGGTACAGTCTGTTTGGGATGATGAAAAAGCTCTGGGAATGGACAGCAGTGATGCTTGCACAACACTGTGAATGTACTTAATGCCCCCGAATCGTACATTTAAAAATGGTCAATTAAAATGGTCAAGTTTATGTTACGTACATTTTGCCACACTATATAAAACTTCAAACTTTAAAAAAACATACAAATAGCACATTAGTATCCAAGGTCTCACAGATAATATTGCTAAGGACAAGACTCAGAAGATCAGTGAGCCTATATAAAGTTTATTTAAAGAAAAAAGGGAAAGAAATAATAGTAGAGAAGGTATGCTGATATGGAATTTAAATGATCGGGAGTTTCTGTTGTGGTCCAGTGGTTAATGAACCCGACTAGTATCCATGAGGATGCAGGTTCTATCCCTGGTCTTACTCAGTGGGTTAAGGATCTGCCATTGCTGTGAGCTGTGGTGTAGGTCGCAGACGCAGCTTGGATCCCATGTTGCTATGGCTGTGGTTTAGACCAGCAGCTACAGCTCCAATTCAACCCCTAGCCTAGGAACTTCCATATGCCCTAAAAAGACAAAAGACAAAATAAAAAAAAAAAATGATCAAAGTCTGAGAAAATTTTCCCTAGATGAAATGAAATCCCCACTGCTCCCAGAGCCTGTGTGCCTTTTCATAATACTCATCACACCAATAAATGCTTACTTTCTTGTCTAGTTCCCCACTGGCCTGTAGGTCACATGAGAGCAGTGACCCATCTCACCTGTTTCTTTCACATCCCAGCGCATGGGGGATGGAAAGTGCTCAATAAATACGTGCTCAGTTGAAAGGGATTGACTCAGAAGTTATCAAGAAGGACTCCTGGAAGAGGGGAGACTCCAAAAATGAATAAGGTTTGCTCTGGCCACAGGGACACAATAGCATCCCGAGCGGGAACCCAAGGTAGAGAAACCCGTGGTATGTTCCAGCGACAGTGAGCTGCCAGGCTGGGCTGGAACAGGGCATGGGCATGTGGGGTGTGGGCAGGCATGCGTGCAGGGCTGGTTAGAGAGGAAGATGGAAGGTGATGTGAGCCCTTGAATGCCACCTGGCACAAGGAGATGAGTCCTCCTAAGTCAGTGGGAGGGCTCACTACTGTTTCCTTTTGCCAGGGTCTCAAGTCTCAGCTACTTTCTCCCCAAGACAGGAGGCCCTACCTGGGGATGATCTTCAGGGCGTCTCTGACCATTCATGTTGCACACAATTTATTATATGAATGTGCATTTTTCTGGGGAAAGGTCCGTAACTTTGATCAGATTCTCAAAGGATGTGCGCTCCCTCAAGGAGTAAGAAGCTCCCGGCTCTGGAGGAAAAGCCAGTTAGGTGGAGCCCCACTCAAACGGTTCCCCTTGGGCCTGGGCTGATGTGAGTGGAGGGGCCTGCCCAGGAAGTACAGCCACTATCCAGACCTCCCAACCAGCTGGATTGAGGACTGGGATTCAGGGAGTGTGACATCAGCTGTATCTCAAGGGTCCCCTGTTGGTCGAGGGGATGATGGGTGCTGATCCCACCTGCTCCCCACGGTTCCTGGATCTCCCAGTTCCTCACTCCTTCCCAGGGTTCGGAGTCACCACCTGGGTCTGAGTCCCAACAGCCTTTCACTCCTTCGACTTCATGCCAGCCCAGTCCCAAAGCCAGGACACTCCGGGGACTCCTCTGTGAGCTACATCCTGGGCTCGGAGATGGCTGGCTGGCCCCCTCCCCACAGACTCACACCTCTGAGCTGCATACTTTCTGCCAGAAGGGTCTCTGCGCCCAGGACAGAGGAGGGTCCCTCCGCCCTAAGTCCTGACCTCCGCTGAGCCTCTCAATAACAGGCTCCCTCAGACAATAGGGGTTTTAAAGGTCTGGGTGTGACGAGCAGCAGTTGTGGGTCTTCCTCAGGTTCGTCTCTACCTCCAAAAGCGGGCTGACAATCTCCTCCTTTCCCCTCCAGAGGCCAGGAATCAGGGAGATGAGGATAAAAATCCCCCCCGCCCTGGCCATTTGCCAGCTCTGTGCAAATACCTTCCTCGGGAAGCTTCCATTTCCTGGAAGCTTTTTTTTTTTTTTTAGGGCTGCACCCACGGCTTATGGAGGTCCCCAGGCTAGGGGTCGAATCAGAGCTGCAGCTGCCAGCCTACACCACAGCCACAGCATCTCGGGATCTGAGCCGTGTCTGTGACCTACACCACAGCTCACGGCAACACCAGATCCTTAACCCACTGAGCGAGGTCAGGGATTGAACCCACGTCCTCATGGATACTAGTCGGGTTCCTTTCCACCAAGCCATGACGGGAACTCCCTCCTTAGCTTGGAAATAGGGTTAATAATCTTTCCCTTACAGAGTCCTTATACAGTCATACCTGCCTCTCCCAAACCAGGTTCCACTGTTTTAAAGCTTTGATACCTTTATATCTCCTCCTTGGAAACACATAAGATGCAATATTATATTAAAGGTTCAGTAAAGTTCTGCAAAAAAAAAAAATCTGTTTCACTCTGCTTCCCCCAGGGCTGGACCATGATGCCCAGGATCTGTGCTCAGCTGGCTGAGAAGCTTGGACTTGGTGGGTATAAAAGACAGCTCAGTACCTGGCAGGCTATATGGACCATCAGCAGGCTCTCTCTGCTCCAAACACTTCCCCTTTGAAGAGCCAGATATGCAGAACATGTAGAAAATGAAGGTAATAGAGCCATCCTCCAGCCTCCTCCTGAGGCTTTCTGTGACAGCTCCGACAGCCCTTTTAGGGGAGGGGGCTGGAGAGATCAAGGGTCCAAGGCACAGCTTCCTGGGACCAGCTGGCCGATTCCGGGGGGGCCGTCCTGCCCCGCTGAAGGGGGCAGGTGAATCCTGCCAGATTTGAATGCGTCCTAATTCTCCTGAGGATTTCTCTTCTGACAGCCAAGATCCACCCACCCATGAGCAGGATTCGTTGGCCAGTGCAGTGAGAAGAGAAAATCAGCGAAAGGAAAACAAGCCAATAAAGATTCGACCCACAGCCAGAGCCCCCAGCAACCCTGGAGCTGGGTCAGGGGTGGGGCCTGCAGGGCTGGGACCTCCCCTGCTCCGTCAGAGGGACCCAATGGGGCTGCTCTTCCAAGCTCCCAGGCCACTCTCTACAGACCTCACCCTGCCTCCCCCCGCATTGCGTCCGCTGATTAAGGCAGTGTTCCCTACTACAGCATAAACGAATGCATTATGTCTTTGTTATGCTAATGTCATAGCACGACGCAATTTAAATAGCACTTCCAGAAAAATTAAGTATGTTCATTGACACAGTGAAATGTTTTCACCCTCGATGTAACCTTCACAGATTCCGTACAAAATCCATCAGTCAGTGAGCTATTCATTTGCGAATGCTTAGCAATTATTATGCTAATGCATCACAATGCATTACAGCAAATTCTCTGTAAGTGGCAGGAAGTGCAGCTGCCTGGCACACACCGCACCGCACCCAGATTATGGGGCATCTATCAATGTATGGAGTCATCACTGCAACTTGAGACTGACCATATTATGAGTCCTGCCTTCGAGGAGTGGACCTCCCCACCCCCACGCTCAGGGACTAAGCTGGAAAGCATATATTAACCCATCCTTGGAAGTCTCCCAGCAGGGAGGTGTAGCAGTTAGCAACTGCTGCATAACAAACCAGCACAGAACTCAGTGGCTTACAGCGATAAGCATTTGCTACTGCTCAGGAGTCTACAGATCAATCAAATGGCTCTTCCAATGTGCACCAGGTGAGGCAGACCCAGGTAGGGCTCACTAGTGTGTCTGTGGTCTGTAGGGGTTAGCTGGTCTAGAATGACCTCATTTAATGACTAGCAGTTGACTATCAACTGGGGCAACGGGCCACCCATCTCTCATCACCCAAAAGGCATGCCAGGCTTGTTCACAGAGCAGTAGCAAGACTCAGAGAGAATAAAAAGTAGGCAAGGAGTCTTGAAGTCAGGCTTAGAATTGATGCAATGTCTCTTCTGCAAATTCTATTGGCTGAAATAGACTTCACCTCTTGATGGGAGATGCTCTAGTCATAACACATAGATCATGGATAGAGGGAGGAATGAAAGCTTAGAGCCATCTGCCATCAACTTACTAGTGGAGATTGGAACTGTGCACATCTGAAGAGGACGTACACGGGAGAAGTTGACACTGACCATGCTTGGACATCACTTCATGGTGCTGGAGCAGTACAGCTGGGTGGGTCAGCAACAGATGGTTGCTCCTGGTTATGTTGACCTCTATAAACTGAATTGACCCTCTAAACATGGTATCCAGCCCCAGTCTAAGTGGCCAGGCACCGGGTCAGAAGAGGGCTCCAGATCTAACAGCTTTGACCACAACATGTGCTCTGATGGTTGGGCTGGCCCGCAAGGAACCATTCACACTCCCTTGCTGGAACTGATGTCATGGGCTCACTAATCAACAGGTCAGAGTTAGGTCTTAACCTGCGGCTGGAGATCCATGTCCAGTTCTGGTCCACCCAGAGTTCAAAGGCCAGGGTTTGGTCTCCCAGCCCAACTGATTGAACAGTCAGATCTGGAAGGCCTGGCACAGATCTGCTTTAGGTCTGGACCCTCTCCATCACTGCCTTGGAGGCCATGCTTTGGATCACATCCTCCTTGAACATGGCTGATGGGACAAAAGAGCAGGCACTTGACCCAAAGATGAAGGATCTGTGACCTAGCTCATAAAGAAGGGTTGATCCAGGAGTTCCTAATGTGGCTCAGAGATAACGAACCCAACTAGTATCCATGAGGATGTGTGTTTGATCCCTGGCCTCGTTAAGTAGGTTAGGGATCTGAGGTTGCTGTGAGCTGTGGTGTAGGTCACAGACGTGGCTCAGATCTGGCATTGCTGTGACTGTGGTGTAGGCTGGCAGCTGCAGCTCTGATTCAACCCCTAGCCTGGGAACTTCCATATACCACGGGTGAGGCCCTAAAAAGACCAAAAAAAAAAAAAAATCCAATCAGATTTCCTCTCTTGGGAATCTGAACAAGAAAGGGAAAAGGTCTGCTGGTCAGTGGCAGGAGCTGCAGCTGAAAGAGGATGAGGTTTGTGTCTGACCTGAGAGGGCATGAGGGGCCACAGGGAGCCCAGGTGCTGGGGCACAGAAGCCATGTGGTGCAGAGGGTGGGGGTGGAGGGAAGAGAAGAGGAGACACTCACACTTCACAGTCCTAAAACCACCACTGAGATGGGGAGGATGAGGGAGGGAGGAAGTAGGAGAGGGACTGAGACAGAGAGAGGCCGCCGACCAGGGCACCCTGGATCCCGAAGGCGTTCCAGTTCCAGTTCTAACCCACGTGCTTCTTGCCAGTAAGTCCTCCTGAGTGGGCTTTTATCCCTTGCAGTTCGACAAAGCAACCACACCACTCCACAAACTCACACGTTCCAGCGTGTCTGGGTCTCCGCGTGTCCTTCTCAGTTTCCTAGTAAAGCTCCCTTTGAAAGAGTCCGACTTCAATGTAGCGGAACCAGCAGGACCAAATCATGGACCCATAACCTGTTCTCCCGCAGTGGCCAGAAGGATATTTTTAGAATTCGAATCTGGGGAGGCCACAGCCAAGGCTTCCCTGGGAAGCCTTGGACACTTCCCATTGCTCTTAAGATAAACCACAAATTCTCCCGAGGCGTACAGAGCTCCGTGCGCGGTCTGGCCTCTGCTCAGCTCTCCAGCCTACCTCCCACCACACTCCCCTCCCCTGCTAGCCGGTTTCACTGGGGCACTCAGCACCTCTCCTCGTGGCATAAATGTGCTAGGCTTCTTTTCACACAGGGTCTTTGTCCCTGCTGCTCCCTCTGCCTGGGGCCCTCTTCCCCCAGGAGGTGCCATTTGCCACCCCTCCCAGCAAAATAGAATCGGTTTCTGTGGTTTGGACACTGGACTTGCGGAGACATCCTCAAGGAGAAGCCCCTCCCACACAGCTTGCGCTAATAACAGGCGCCTGGCCCCGCCCACCTGGAGTCAGCCCCGCCCACCTGGAGTCAGCCCCGCCCACCCCAGTCCCACGAAGGTCTGGCTTCCCTCAGCGGGGCGCCTCTTCTCTCTCCCACCCCCGACACTGGGGAAGAAAGTATAGAACACAGCAATGGCTACCACCACTAAGTTTAGGGTCCACAGCAGCAGGAAATGATATGAAAGATTGTCTTGCTCTTTGATTTATAGGTGGGGAAACTAAAGCTCCCACATCCATCCATCCTTCTATTTCTGTCCCATTGGCTTGACCATAAGAACAGCAAGCTATAGCCAAAGAAAATAATGATCACGGCTGCAATCTATTGAGGGCTGATCATACACCAGGCACCATGCTGAGTATCTGACATGGATGATTTTATTTCATTCTTCCAACACATTAACTAGATGAACAAACTGGGGCTCAGGGAGACTTTAGGTGTCCCTCGCTAAGTGGTGGTGGGATTTAAACCCAGGCAGTCTTGTTCAAGAATGAATGCCCGCTTCACTATCCTGACCTGCCTTGGCCAACTCAGGCCAATCTAGGGCTTCTCTATGGAAGCAAGTGGCTGGAGGAAGACACTCACTCACCATGGGGCTCCGCTGGGTCTCAGGGTGCGGGAGGGGGTCAGGCATCACCACACCCTCTTAGTTGGTTGCTGGGTGACTAGGGAGGCAGCCAGCCAGGATCAGAGGTAACAAAAGGGAAGGTAAAGGGAACCATCTCTAGAGTTCCCTTTAGATGATGCTCTCAGACGCCTCATCACCAAGGTGAGGTGGGGGTCATTGTTTCCCTTTCAGAGTTCAGAAAACTAGGTCTAGGAGACTCGCACAGCTTGTAAGTGACCAGACTAGGAAGTACAGCCAGTCCTGCATGATCAGTCTCTTTTTGTCATCTGCTGCATTTTATCTCCCCAAAGCCAGCCTGGTCATGCCTCTAGGAGGGACGGGGTTGCTGGGGAGAGGTGGCTGGTGTCTTTATTCCTCTTGTTTATTCTTTCTAGGAGTGCTGCCTATGGCATCCATACAGTATGTATTTGAGTACCTACAATGTACTGGGAATATGATATTGAAAAAAGAAGCCTAGAGTCTCATGGAGGGAATCAGACAAGAAATGAGGCTGTAACATCAAGTAGCAAATGACACCAGCCTAGCAACAAAGGAGCAGGTGTCTGTGTCTCTCTGGGCTGTCCTGGCAAAGGAACGTGAAGTGGCAGGTGCGACTTCACCTGGTGTCTCCTGAGGGAGGTACTGGGGATGAGAAGGAGTCTTTGCCAAGGTCCTTGAGCTGCTCCCAAGCCCCCCCCCGCCGCCTCCCCACCGCAACATCCCCAGCTCCTGAATCCCACTCTTGCTGTCCCTCCTCAGCCAGCCCAGGCAAGGATGCCCTAGAAGGCATGTTTCCTGCAGACTTTCTTGTTTGTCCAGCCAAACTGGGACTGGAGCCAGGTGGAGAGGGTGGGCGATGCTGGCGAGAGGCAGCTCCCCAGAGAGGACACAGGTGGTCGGGTTCCCAGACTGGCCAGAAGCACTGTTGTTTGCTGTGGCTGTGGCCACTCAGGGCTGGGGTCTCACGTGCAGCTGCTGTGCCTACAGCTACCCGAGGAGGTGGCCTGGCTTGACCCACCAACAGAGAGGATGGGGGTTGCGAACAGAGTCCTTGAGAAAGGCCCGTTGGTCCACAGCTGGCCCTTGAAGGCCTCAGGTTCTTGCTACTCAAAGTGAGGAACTTGGACCAGACCTTGGGGGCTTGTTAGAAATACAGTGTCCGGCTCCACCCTAGGCCCACAGAATCTGATCTGCAGAAGAACAATCCCATTGTTCAAGTAGGAGAAGCACTGCCTGAGGTCACTCCTCTCCAGGAAATGGCCAGGGGACCGGCAGAGAGAGAGAGAGCCCAGCCGCTTGAGGGAGGGTGCTGGCAAGTCGCTGGTCAGGGACCGTGGAAGAGGCAGGAGGGGGCAGATAGACAGTGAGGAAGGGGAGGGGAGAGGGACAAGAGCTGGAGAGGGGGTCAGATGCTCCAAGGCAGGGGGAGGGAGGGAGGCGAGCTGGAAGTGGGGGAGGAGGAGGAAGGAGGGGCAGTTGCTGCCAGGCAGGCAAGCTGAAGGATGTTGGCTAACAAGTAGGGCAAGGAGCCGACTGCAGCTCTCAGAGCACCGCTGACAACTCCCCAGAGCCTCATCATCTCCACGGACAATTAAAACCCGGCTGTCTCGAGTGAGCCCTGGCAGCCGGGGGGCCAACCTGCTGCTGCTGCCTCGGCTCTAGCTCCAGCCCTCTCTCTCCCTGTCCCACCATCGCTGTTCCGTCCATGCTCACACCACACACCGGCGGGCGTCTGCACCTGCACGCACCCGAGCAGTGGGCATATTCCACCCCACGTACACACCAGGGGTCCCCAGGGCTCTGGGAACAGCTGCCTTTCTGGACACGGTGCACACACAAACACCCACACGCCAACAGCCTCCTCCCCAGCCCTGTTCCCCACATCTGAGAGTTCGTGCACACACACACTGGCATGCATGGACCCACATCCCCAGGCCTGCCCTGTCACACACACTCTCCCACGTGTACGCTTCTGCTCACACCCCATGTACACGTGGTAGATACGTGCATGCACATCCCTTCCAGAACCTGGGGATGGAGGGGAATAAAAATTTAAGGGGACACTCACTGAGAGCTTCCCACGTAGCAGGTACTGTCCCAAGTGCTTTCTTTTTTTCTTTCTTTCTTTCTTTTTTTTTTAGAGCCACACCTGCAGCATACGGAGGTTCCCACACTAGGGGTTGAATCGGAGCTGTAGCCGCTGGCCTACACCACAGCCACAGCAATGTCAGATCCGAGCCGCATCTGTGACCTACACCACAGCTCATGGCAATGCCGGATCCTTAACCCACTGAGGGAGGCCAGGGATCGAACCTGCATCTTCATGGATGTTAGTCAGATTCGTTTCTGCTGAGTCATGACGGGAACTCATCTAAATATTTTCCATGGCTTTTCTCCTCTCTGCGCCCCCAGGAGGTAGGAGCCACGATCATTTTCATTTCATACATATGGAGGCACAGAGAGGTCAAGGCTTTGGCTCAGGTCACACAGTTCATAAGCAGCAGGGCTGGGACTCAAGTCAGAGCTCTTGACCAGGACTCAATACTGCTCCATCCCATGATGCTCACGGTAAGAAACCTTCAAAACTGAGGCCCTCCTTGACCCCCTCATTTAAATTGGGTTCCTTGGGGTGCTCTGGGCTTTTCCTTGAAGTTGATGATCACAGTTAATGATATATTTATGAAACTGTCCGTCTTTCACTCATTCACTCTAAGAGGGCTGATGCAGGACCTCCCATGTCCTGAGCACTGTTCTGGGTGCTGAGACCTATTTCAGTCTGTGTCTCCCACCACTGTCCACTTGTGGGGCAGGGGGTTCCACCCATACTGCTCCTGGCATGACTTCGACAGAGAGCAGGCACCCAATAAGAGTCTAGACTGAATTAATGGATGGGTGAAGAAGACAGACAGCACTGCATTGACCCACCCTGGCATCTGCACACACCCGCACACCGCCAGCAGAGAGCCTTGGTTCGGGTCCAAACCTTGCATGCAGTGTCTTGAAGCCTCCGCATCCATGGGCCATCACTCTGCCACATCCTCAGGGATGCACTCTCACACATGCTCACACACACACTCACACACACACTCACACTCACAAGCACCCTCTCATCCCACATCCACACCCACACACACTCACACCGCCCTCTCCCACACCAGTGGGGACAGGGGTGTGATTCCTAGAGCTTCACCAGGAGATAAAGAAGGCAGAGGAAAGGGAGAGTCATAGCTCAGGCACCTTGTCCCAGAAGTGACCCTCCCAGAGATCCTGTCCCCAGATCTCTAAATGGCTACTTCCTGCTGCCCATGTCTGGGACTCGGGGGCTCTGGGCAAGATGACGATGGGGTCAGTGTGGATAATGGGGTGCTTTCAGGGTAGGAATGGTGGGTATCGAGGTGAAAGAGTGGGAGTGGCAGTCAGGAGGGAAGGGAGGAGGAGGTGGTGGGTGACTGCTGGGGCTGCCCTGGGGTGAGGACAAAACCCCTTTCTTCCCTGGCGCCCCCTCTAGCCTGGCTGAAGAGGTAGCGCCTCCACGCCTGAATCATCTGGCTGTGTGGGAGGCAAGAGCACAGGGCCCAGGCCAGCAGGGCCACGTGAACACTGAGGGCAGGCTGAGGATTAATCAGGGCGATCCGGGCCTCGGCGACAGCTCAGGCGGAGCCAGCACACATGGAATGGGCAGAGGAGGGGGTGGTGGGCCAGGCTGGACAGGAGGCTAGGTCGCAGCTAATGCGGGGCAGAGAGCAGCACGATGATCACGGGCTCCATGAATCGAGGGCAGAGGCTGAAAGAACACAGTGGGCACTGGCACTCAGAGCACCCCCAAACTGGGTCCCACTCGCAACGATGGTGGATGTTCAGGAGTGCGGGAAGGAGGGGTAGCTACTAGCTTTGGAGACCAGGAGGCGAGCCACAGGGCTCAGAGAGAAAGCTGGGGTCAATAAACTAGGTACAATTTGTACCTTTTTTTTTTCCTGGCCACACCTGTGGTGTAGGGATCGAACACTGATCCGCATCCTTGACCTACGACAGTTGTGGCAACGCTGGATTCTTAACCCTTTAACCTACTGCACCCAGCTGGGGAGCAAACCTGTGCCTCCACGGAGACAAAAGGGATCACTAACCCACTGTGCCACAGCAGGAACTGAGATCAAATAGGGATGGGGAAAGGACAGAGGGTCAGGGTGACAGTGATGGCAGACAGGGGCTCTTCTTGAGAGTCGCAGGAGGAGAAGGAGGAGGGGGAGGGGCTGGGGTGCTGCTCTTGCTCTGCCACCATCCCCCTCCTCAGGTTCCAAGGCAGGTCAGGATGTTCCTGCCTATGCCTAATAAAGCTGCCCAAAGTCATCTATCCGGACAAAACTCTACTTAAAAAAGACACGTGCACCCGCATGTTCATTGCAGCACTATTCACAATAGCCAAGACATGGAAACAACCCAAATGTCCATCGACAGATGATTGGATTCGGAAGATGTGGTATATATACACAATGGAATACTACTCAGCCATAAAAAAGAATGACATAATGCCATTTGCAGCAACATGGATGGAACCAGAGACTCTCATACTGAGTGAAATGAGTCAGAAAGACAAAAACAAATACCATATGATATCACTCATAACTGGAATCTAATATCCAGCACAAATGAACATCACCTCAGAAAAGAAAATCATGGACTTGGAGAAGAGACTTGTGGCTGCCTGATGGGAGGGGGAGGGAGTGGGAGGGATCGGGAGCTTGGGCTTATCAGACACAACTTAAAATAGATTTACAAGGAGATCCTGCTGAATAGCATTGAGAACTTTGTCTAGATACTCATGTTGCAACAGAAGAAAGGGTGGGGGGGAAAATGTAATTGTAATGTATACATGTAAGGATAACCTGACCCCCTTGCTGTACAGTGGGAAAATAAAAAAAAAATTATTAAAAAAAAAAAAAAGCTGCCCAAAGTCCTGAAACCTGGAGTCACCCTGCAGCAAGGGCTCCTGGTGCACCTTCCCTTCCCGGCCACAGCCCCTCGCGTCTGCTTGCCTCCCCACGGCTGCCATCACTCTGGGACTCAGGCCTTGGGGCACAGTCTTCCTGGGGCTCACCTTGATGTCTGGGATGGGAGCAGCAAGAGCAGGCATGGTGAGGAGTTCCCATTGTGGCTCAGAAGTTTGTGAAGTCGACTAGTATCCATGAAGACACAGGTTCGATCCCTGGTCTCGCTCAGTGGGTTAAGGATCCAGCGTTGCCATGAGCTGTGGTGTGGGTCACAGATGCAGCTCTGATCCCACATTGCTGTGAGCTGTGGTGTAGGCCAGCAGCAGCTCCTATGTGACCCCTAGCCTGGGAACCTCCAGGTGCCACAGGTACAGGCCGTGCCCAAGAAGGCATGTGAAGAGTGGCACACGCATGGGCACACCTGCCTTGGCTCCTCTTTGGCCTCCTTTGTCGCTACCGGGCATAAGGTATGGGTAGGCTGCCCATTCTCAGGTGTGGTGGCGGGATGACCTTCCCCGCTAGAGCATCTCAGGGCAGAGGAAAGGCTTTGGATCTCAGTCTTCCTCCCCCACAACAGCAACCCCCAAATGTCAGACTGCAGCTTTGCACAGGCTGTACCCTAAGCCCCCAGCTACTGTCATTAGACCTCAAAGGCACTCCTGCCTCCTGCCCTCCAGTCTGTCGCAGGCTTCTGCTGCCCCTCAGACCTCCCGCTGGAGCTGGAGCTGTATGTGGCTTCTTCTCCCTCCCCACCTCCATGGGCCATGTTGCACTGGGGCCCTTCTCTGTCTAATCTCCCCCAAAGTGGGACCTGCCATGGAGGGTGGCTGATATTCCTCCTTCCTCCTTGCTGTGGTGTCTTTGTGAAGCTATGGCAGCAGGGATGGTGGAAGATGCTGGCTCCAGAAGGTTGGAAAGCAAGTTTCCCTGGATCCCAGCTCCCACCCCAGCTGTTCCTCCCCCAGCCCAAGAGGAAGTGACCTCATCCTTCAGCTTTGAGGAGCCCACGTCCTACCCCCCTAGGACCTAGGCTCACTATCACCTCCTCTCCGAGCTTCCAGAGAGGATCCTAAGGAGCCAACTGCTCAAGAGAAATGGATGTTTATTGGTTCCGACTTGAACAGAGAATGTCACAGTTCTTCACTCAACAATCTGTCTATCCATCCTTCCATCCACCCACACACCCACTTGCCCATCCTTCTCTCCCTCCACCAATCCTTCCGCCTATCCATCTAGCCATTCATCCATCATCCATCCACCCACTCACCCACTAGCCCATCCCTCCCTCCCCTCCTCTATCAGCTCTTCCGTCCATCCATCTATCTATTCATCCATCCATCCACCCACTCACCCACTAGCCCATCCTTCCCTCCTCTCCTCTATCAGCCCTTTTGTCCATCTATCCATCCAACTATTCATCCCTCCATTAATTCAGGTTATGCTCCCTAAACTATGGCTATGCCAGGCCCTGGGCTCTGTGGACAAAGAAGATGAATAAACAAACAGTCCCTGCCCTCGATGAGCTCCCAATCTAGTCAAGGACCAGATGTGGAGACAGATAGCTGACAAGACAATGTGATAAAGGCAATTACCAAGCTACGAACAAAGAGCTATGGAAACACATTGGCCAAAGCCTGGAGGGGCTGGGGAAGGCTTGGCAGAGGCTGTGACATTTCAGCTGAGTCTTGAAGAATGAGTGGCATTCTTCCAGCCAGAGACCTGCGGGAGAGCTCATACTGATAGCCCTCAGAGGTGTCCTGTGACAGTTTTAGCTCCATAACTGATAACTTTGGGGTTCAAACCAAATCCTCTCCAGCCGCTGAGCTCGAACCTGATGCAGTCATTTTAGACCTTGAACTAAGAACTGGAGCCTCATAGAAAAGAGTCACCGGTCCCTCCCAAGGACACAATCTCCCCATAGAAATCCCAGCATGTGCATTTAGGGATTTATAAGTAGCTCTGGCTAGCTGAGGCATCCCTTTCCCTCTCACAGAAATCCTGATCAAAGTTGAACTGTCAAGAACAGAGCCCCAAGCAGTGGCCATACCTTGTCCAAAGTCAGAGTCAAGCCAGGGAGTTGAGGAGGCAGAATTCAAGGACACAGCTCCAAGCCCAGCAGATGGGCAGTGCTAAAGTTCAACTGCATGTCTGCCTAGACCTGAGACAAGGATTTGCATTCGAGAAGTTTATTTGGGATGTGATGCCAATAAACACTGATGAAGAAAGGGGATGGGAGACAGGGCAGGAAAGGAAGCCCCAGAATGGAGTGTTGCTGGGAGTTCCCCTCGTGGCTCAGTGGTAAAGAACCTGACCAGTATCCATGAGGATTTGGGTTCAATCCCTGGCCTTACTCAGTAGGTTAAGGATCCGGTGTTGCCATGAGCTGTGGTGTAGGTCGTAGACACGGTGCAGATCCTGCATTGCTGTGGCTGTAGCATAGGCTGGCAGCTGTAGCTCCAATTTGACCCCTAACCTGGGAAATTCCATATGCCACAGGTGCAGCCCTAAAAGTAAAAAAAAAAAACAAAACAAAATAAAAAGGTATATTGCTGAGTATATTGTAGCCGAGGACCACTTGGGTCAATCTCACTGGCTCATTCTGGGAGACGGCATAGATTATGCCCAGAGGAGCTACAAAGTCGAGGTACTTATCCTCCAATTTCTATCCACCACTGGCTGAGGGCTGCTCCTGGGGCATCAGCACCCCAGCCCTTTGACCCAGGAAAGGAGTCTCAGGTACTTGCAGCAAAATCCTGCCAGAACGACTGGAATGGTGAGTGCCAAAGGGTCGCGGTCACGGTGCCGTCAGCTTCTGCCACAGTGCCCATACCAGGACCCCCTCTGACTGCAGCATAAAGAGACAGGCTACCTTTGATGAGGGAAGTGTTAGGTTTCAGACACTCAAAAGAAATCTAAATAATTGGGAAGGTTCGACTCCGAACAGTGATCAGTGACAACTCATAGATCAATGACATCCAGATGGCAAGTGCCTGCCTAATAGGACTCAGGCAGGGTACAAAAGGTGCCAGGATCAAGGTTCCAAAGAGCCTGAATGCAAATAAAAACCCATGGCTGGACACCACCCTTCTGGCCCTGGAGCATCACTACAGAGCCCATGGCGAGGATGGCACCGGGACAGTGCGGCGGTTGGCGGTCACCTCCCACCTAAGGGGCAGCGGGAAGCACTCAGGTTGCTTTGGGGGTGACAAGCCCCAGGAAGCTCTGCTAAGCACCCAAGTCCACCCGGAGACCCTGACGCAGGGCAAGAAGCAGCCATGGCTGTCAGCCAGACGGGGAAAGAGCAGAGCCCCTTCAGTGGGAGGACTTGCGATGCGCCCAGAGCTCCTGGTAAGTGCGGCGCAACTTTACTCCTGAGTGTTGCAAAGTGAAACTCCCCAAAGTGCCGAGTCACAGAAAAACGCCAAGATTCTTCACACATGGAATAATGAGGCAATAAAACTCAACGATAAAGTTAAATAATTTACCATAAATATCTAAAGCTCTCAAATTATTCTCTGCATTGACTGCCTATGTTTAAAATGATCTTTGCATTCACGATGTCACAGATGGCAAAAGCAGACAAGAGAGTCCTTGACAACCCTAACTGCAATTAGCCCTTCCCAGCTGCGGTGATTTAAAGGCCTTTTCAGTTAAGCTGAATGAAACACCCGCGCTTTATAAATAAAGGCTTTACCAGGGCTGACAATGAAGTATTTGAAACGTACAGGCCTGAGCTGGTGGAGAGGGGGTGGCGGGAGCCTACTGTCACTACATCCTAAAACCCAAGCCCTACACACCCCTCCCCAGCTTCCCGCTCCCGTGATCCTCAGACACACTCCCCCTCCCTCCCAGAGAGCAGCACCCACTTCAAACAAGCTCCACCACCCCCACCCCCACCCCGCCCCCCACACGGACACGCCCCTACTCTCTCCCCACGCCTGCATCTCTGGTCCACCTTCCTACACCAGCACTTGCACACACACCCTGTCCCCTCACACAGGCATACAGGTGCCTCTGCCTCTGCACACCTATGCACATGCATGCCCCCATCCCTTCTCCCCTTTGTGCACGTGCATGCACACACGTGTACACACACACACCCCCACACACATAAGGCTGAGGATTATGCATCTGCAAAAAGGTGCCCAGACCATGAACAATTTCTCGGCGGGTACAGGCCAAATGAGGCCAACTGTCCTGGATGGGAGACCCGAGTGCCAGCGTTGGTGGCCGGGCCTGGCGCCTTCGCTCAACACTGTGGCTGGCCAGGGAGGAGGTGCCCTTCAACAGCACTCCAGCACCTTGAGACAGGAGGCAGGAGGCAGCAGTGTGCGAAGGAGGTCAAGGTTACCCTCTGATTGCTGGCAGAGCGCTCCTCCCAGGGGCCTGGCTGGTTAATTGCTTGGAGTCTGGTGTGACAGAGGGAGCTGTCCGCAAAATGGCCCTGTGAATCACATGCTCCGATCTCCTTCTGGGGAGACCAAGCCTGGATCCTCACTGCTTCCCGGCCCAGCCTCATCCACCACACAGGAGACCCAGGCCAGGTCCCCACCCAGCCCAGCAAAGCTTGGCTGCCCCTCTTGCTCACCCACTCGGGGGTCCACAGGGTCCTGTATATCCTGCTGGGACCAGAGCTTGTCCCCAGCCCAGCCTCAGCCAGAAACAGTCCTAACTCCTAGCCTCGCCTACCTGGTACCCACAGAGAGGGGGCAACCACTTTGCCCTTTTACTGAGCAGTTACTTCATCCCAGGCACCACGCTAAGCCTCTTCTAGACTTTTATCCCCTTTGCGTCTGGCATCGCATGAAGTATGTACTATTATCCTCACCCTCAATTTTCAGATAAGAGAACCAACACAGGGAACTTAAGGAACTTGCCTACGACCTCATAGGGATTCCAACTGCAGCAGCTCAGCTTCAGGGCACACACACCCGAAGCCACTGCACCATAACAAGGCTCTCACGGCTTGCCCTCCAGGTCCCTGTCCCTCTGAACCCTCCGGAACCCAGACCCGCCAAGCTGAGCCCTGCACCCCTGCCCGGCGCTCCCAGCTGCCTACCTTGAGCTTGAGGTCCTGTTTCTGAGATACAAGCCAGCCCTGACAGTCAGGGCGCCCCATCCGCCTGTCCTCACTCCATCCAGCTGTGTCCGCTGGGCTGGACTCTCCCCACCCAGCCGTGTTCTTAGTGCCTGGGTCCCCCATCGTGAAGTCCTCTTTCACTGGCCATCTGGGAAGGGCCAGTACTCTGGTACCAACAATATCCCCGCATCCTTGCGGAATGGGAAAAGTCGGGAGGAGCTGGCCCTGGACAGCCTCTGAGGCTATTGGGAGGATGGGCCAGAAGTTCTGGGGAAGCACTTGGACTCCGCTGGAGGGCTCCACCCAGACGAGTCCTCATTAATGTGCTGTTTTTAATAACTGAGTTCCAGGGAGTCTGGGCTGGGGCCCAACTTACAGAAGAGGAAAGCAAAATTCATTTTCTCTAATGGCAAATACAGGCACGTTCAGGATCTTGAGATCCGGTGGAGGAATGGATGACACCATTCCTTTGTAAGCATGGATGCGAGCACGGAGGCATCACCAAGACTGGTGGGAGATCGGGAGCAAGGGGGCAGCTGCAAACCGTTGAGCCCAGAGTCCTGGCTGCTGATGTAGTCAGAGGTCCGGGGAGTGGGGTGAATGGCCCCCTGGGGGCCAGTGGGATCAGGATGAGAAGGAGCATGGCTTAGCTGCAGACTCAAGTCCAGGCCCTGCTGGGGCCAGAAGCCTCCCGGAAAGGGACAGTGATTTTGCCTCCATGGTCCATGTGGCTGCAAAGACTGGGTCTTGGGCTCCCACTCCCCTGTCTATCCCCCTGCTCCCCAGCTGCCCCTTCCTTGGTGTGTGCGTGGCAGGCAGAGGGGAGGCTGTAGATTACCCTAGGCTGCCAGAGGGAAGTCCATGGGCTTCAGAGGCGGCATGAACATATCCTTGTTGTGTGACCTTAGGCCAGTCTCTTCATCTCTCTGAGCCTTCTTCTAAGTAGGAATAAAAGCCCTCCCCTCATCAGATCCAAGATTCAATGAATCTGCACAGTCAAGGCACTGAGCACTCAGCACAGGGCCAGCACATCAGAGATGCTTCATAAAAGTCAGTTCTTTACTCTTTCTTCCCCCTCCCAGACACCCCCCTTCACAGATGTCCTAGACCATCACAGGGCAGAGCCTGATGGGGCCACAGAAACCATTGTCTCTAACTCCTGAGCTTTACAGGCCCAGGGAAAGGCAGTGAGCACCCCCGAGCACACAGTAGGGCAGTGACGGAGGCCAGACTCAAACTCTGTCCTGTCCCTTCCCATGGCACCTTGCTGCCCCCATCAGCTCACCTGTACAAAAGGCCGCTTTACCAACTTCCTGGCAACCACCCTCATTTTACCAAGAAAAGGTCAGAATGGGGAGCGGAAGGGGCGTGGGCCACCATCAAGGGGAGAGGGGGTGATTTGAACTCAGATCCCTGGGGCACCTAAAGCACTCTTCCCAGGAATCTGCCTTTCCCCAGCTGAATGCTAAGAGCCTTGAGGGCTGCAGCCTCAGGTGGTTGCCACTCCTGCATTCAGCCCTCAGCCAGCCCAGGAAATAAGAGTGACCATAAGAAGGAAGATTCGAAGTTCCTGTTGCGGCGCAGGGGAAACGAATCTGACCAGTAACCATGAGATCGCAGGTTCAATCCCTGGCCTCGCTCTGTGGGTTAAGGATCGGCGTTGCTGTGAGCTGTGGTGTGGATAGCAGTCGAGGCTCGGATCCTGCGTTGCTATGGCTCATTCCACCCTTAGCCTGGGAACCTCCATGTGCCACGGGTGCAGCCCTGAAAAGCAAAAAAAAAAAAAAAGAAAAGAAAATCCCGTTACAGCCTTTAAAAAAAAAAAAAAAAATGAAGGTTCTCAGCCAGGTGGCAGGGAGGGTCCGGGACCACCTCTGTCCAAAGGAACCCATATCCTATTGTGGATTGAGAGGCACATCTGATAGATGAGGGTTGGCTTGGGGCCACATGCTGGGAGAGCTGGCGGAGGCAGGGCTGAGCTGCTCACGGAGATAGTATGTGGGCCATGAGGAGGGGAGATGGGGCTGAGATGGGGCCTGGGAGTGTTGGCTGGTGGGGACAGTTCCCAGAAGAAAGCCAACTCCTGCCCTCCCATGGAGCTGGCCTCCTTCCCATTGTTTGCTTCTTCTCATGGTCAAGTCCACTGAACACCTGTAACGGGTGGACCCTTGGGGCACCAAGGGGAACAAGATGCTATTTTCTGCCCTTTGCACCAGATCCTTAACCCACTGAGCAGGGCCAGGGATTGAACCCGAAACCTCATGGTTCCTAGTCGGATTTGTTAACCACTGAGCCACGACGGGCACTCCTACGGAGGCTGACTTTAAGGAAGGAAGGTCACCCAGGTGAGAGAAGTTATAAGGCAGAAGGTGTAAAAGAGACACCCAGTGCTTAGTGCAGCAGGATCCCAGGGTGTGTGGGGTGGGAGGAAGCTGGAGATGGAGGCGTTGGGGGGCTGGCAGGGGGCCTTGAAAACACACACCTCGGGAAGCTGGACCTTAACCTGCGGGCAACAGGGAGTCAGAGAAGGGATCAAATATTCACACTAAAAATGTCCTACTCTGGGAATCCCTGTCGTGGCTCAGCGGTCACAAACCTGGCTAGGAGCCATGAGGATGCGGGTTCCATTCCTGGCCCCGCTCAGTGCGTTAAGGATCCGGTGTAGGTCGCAGACAAGGCTCGGATCCTGCATTGCCGTGCCTGTGGTGTAGGCCAGCGGCTGTATCTCTTATTAGACCCCTAGCCTGGAAACCTCCATATGCCATGGATACAGCCTAAAAAAAAAAAAAAAGACAGAAAAGTCCTACTCTGGTGGCTGAATGATAAAGGATGGATTGGCCAGACCTCCTAGGAAATACCGGATCCCGGCAGAAGACAAAGCCGACCACAACTGAGGCAGTGATGATGGGAAGGCTGGAAGGGGTCGAGTGCCCAGGATACAGGCAGGTGGAATCCAATCAGATGAGAAGGGGAGGAAGCACGGATTCCTCCCCAAGACTTGGCAGATGGCAGTGCTTTGAAGCACCATGAGGAGCAACAGTCAAAACAGCTCATGTTTCTGGAGCACTGACTACGGGCCAGGCCTGTTATCAGTACTTTGCACTCATCAGCTCAGTTGATCCTCCTGGCAACTCTGAGAGGTGGGGACACCACCTCTGTCCCCATTTTATGGATGAGCATACTGAGGCACAAAGGGGCAAGCAGCTTCCCAAGGCCATAGGGAGGAAGAATTGAGCCAGGATGAGAACCCAGCTTGACCCCAAGGCCTGAGCTCATGTCACTTTACTATCCCACAGCCCGGGGGGCAGGGAAGGTCGGTACCGCATATGACAAGTCCAAGGTGTCCTGGGACCTCTGGGTGGGCTACTAGGGAGCAAACGTGGGCCTGAATTGCAGGTGGGGGTGGAGGCTCCAGAGGCATCAGTACAGATGTGGGAGATGAAGCTGTGGGGGCGGGGGAGGTGGGGGGGACACCTAACAGATCAGCGGCAGAGGAAGAGCCAGGGTGCCCTCTGCACATGTGCCGTGAGAGCACAGGAAGGGGCGGGGGCCTGGTGGGAGCAGCACCCCCTGGGGTCAGGAGGCGGGACTGGATGAGTTCCTGTGCTGCCTCTTGCTGGAGGTGCATCCTTGAACCAATATCTTAACTCTGAGCTTGTGAGCCCATTTTCTATCAAGTGGGGATATGAATAATGCTCTGTTCCGAGGGCATTTGGGAGGATAAAACGCAACAACTTTCAAAAGCCTTTTGTTAAGAGGAAAGCTGATGGAGATTTGTAAGCTCCTTCACAGTAATGGTTTACGGATGTGAGTCTGGGCAAAGTCTGTGGAGGTGACACGTGGGAGACAGGGAGAGGGTGTGGTGGACACTAAGACACGCTGTCCCAATCTCCTTTAGGAAGAAAGGTTATTCCCCGTTCCCCCCGAACTCCCATGCTGCCTGGCACAGCCCTCAACCAAGGTCGTGCCCCCTTCCAGGGTGCCCCATCCAGAACAGCTGATCAGCACAGGAGGTACAGTTCTGCTCAGAAGGACCATTCTGGCTCCAGAGCTCCCCACTGGATTTGCAGAAGCTCATGGTGCCACCACAGCATTGCTCTCGGGGAACCCTGCTTTCCCTTCCTCCCTTCATAGGTGTGGGTCCCGAGAGCACGCCCCAAGGAACACCCGGCCATGCAGTTCCCATCGTGGTGCAGTGGAAACGAATCTGACTAGTATCCATGAGGATGCAGGTTCAACTGGCTTTGCTCAGTAGGTTAAGGATCTGACGTTGCCGTGAGCGGATGCGGCTCGGATCCCACGTTGCTGTGGCTCTGGTGTAGGCCAGCGGCTGCAGCTCTGAGTTGACCCCTAGCCTGGGAACTTTCATGTGCCGTGGGTGCGGCCCTATAAAGACCAAAAAAGAAAAAAGAAAAGAAAAGAAAAGACCCAGCCAGGAGCTCCCCAAACCCACATGTAATCAATGACAGAGAGGCTCCCTGTCCCCTGGTGGCCCAGACCACTGGTGGACAGCATTGGCCATTACCTGGTCCTCCTGCCAGGGAGCAGCCTGGACCTCTCTGAGGGCCCCACACTTGGTCCAGTGTGTGGTCATCACCAACCAGGATTATCCCCATCTGCGCTTCTTTGCTCTGTGACCTAAGACAAGTTAATTCACCTCTCTGAGCCTTGGTTGCCTCTTCGTCAAATGGGCACAGGAACCCCTACATCACGCAAGTGTTATATTAAACCAGGAAACACTTCTTAAGATCTTCATGGGCTGCCTGGTTATGTAACACAGGCTCTGCCTTTAGACTATTTGTCAATTTTTTTTTTGTTCCCAGTCTCTCAAAGGATTATACAATCGTCTAGGCTTCCAGTTACTTTAAGGGGAGCAAAGCTTCAGCAAGTTATTTAATCTCTCTGTTCCTCAGCTTTATTATCTACGGGGAACAGTGTCTTCCATGAAGTGGGTTTTCAAAAACATCAGCTTCCATCTTCCGAACTCTTTTATCAGCTGGTACCAAGAGCTCAACGCAATACTCTTGGCTCTGGTCTCTCCCAGGCAGGGCAGTGTGGTACTATCCCCTCCCAAGGTAGATCTTTTAATTCCAATCACGATGCCCAGAATTTTGGAGAACGATTCTTTCCAGCCACTAGTTGCCACACCATATGGAGCATCATTCTAAGATTCCTGGGGAAGGGGGAACTCACCCCTAAAATGCTTTCACACATACTGTCATAGCATGTCTTTGCCTTTTGACTCTCATTGGATGCTGAATCTGCGTGTTAGGTACCACCTCTGTCTCTGCCACAGTTAACCTGGTCTGATTTGGTTCAGCCTGGAGAAAGCCCTTTACAAACACAAGATCAGAGAGAACTCACAAACGAGACAGAGAGACGCTGCCAGAGACCTCCACTGAGCGGTGGGGACAGAGAAGGAGCACTGGGGATGGGCGCTGGGCAGATGCCCACCACGGGAAGGGAGCGGTTTCATGAAGGCCACAGAGCTGTCAAGACCCTTAGAAATGTTGCTGCTGTCATCCCACGTAATTGCAATTTCCCACAATTTCACATTACAAGTGAAATTAATAAGCATGCTTATACCAGCCACACCATCAGTGCTAACAATTATCACTCTTCTTCATGGTGGGCACATTCACCCACCCCGTCCGTCGAAAGGGCAGCCTTGGACACTTCTGCTTTGTCTCTAGTGACCCTCCAACCCTCCTCCCCCTGGGTACCATATGATCAACTGAGGCTGGCAGCCCATCCACAGGTTGGCCAAAGCTCACAACAGTGGCTTCATGTGAAAAGGCAATGGTCCTATCAGATTCCTTCTCATGGGAATCTGAACGAGACAACACAAGTGACAGGCACGGGTTGGGGGGTGGGCAGGGCTGGACCGATGGGCAAGCACAGGTGTCAAGGCAGGGAATGAGGTGAGGAGGCAACGGGCAGTCAGGAAAACAGGGCAGAAACCCAGGGCACCTGAGTCCTGCCTACGGGGTCCTCCTGTGGCAGAGGTCCCCGGAGGCATCTCAGACTGCAAGCACACTTCATCTGCTCTGCCCGAGTCCTGGTTCTTTCACTTTGCCTGGGCCCTGGACACACACACCCTGGCAATAAGCCCTTGTTATCTGAGATTATAAGAGGGAGCCTGTGTTTCGCAATGCGTACCCACTCCCCGCTGCCTTGGAGCTGGGGGAGAGCCCTGGGGCACGCCAGCAGAAACTTCTGTGCTGTGGACAGAGCATCAGCGAGCCATTGCTAACCCACCTTGATATTTGTACTTCTCTGCTTTGTCCACAGGGAGAGCTTGAGAAGCTCCTCCAAGCACCTTGCTGACTGAATTCAGGCATATGACTTCCCCCGGTCTAATGTTTGCTGACCCTGTATAGGAAGGTTTATCTGCCAAAACTTGGCCTCGCACCTAACACAGCAGGTAGCACATGACAGGTCTTCAAGGAAACTTGCTTTTTTGCTTATGGAACCCGTGTTCACCAGCCTTGGCTCCAGCAAACCCCCCAATGGGTGGTTTCTGGAAACCACTTTCCCTTTTGCCCATCCCCATTCTCTCTAGAGGTCACCGGCAGCAAGCCAATCATCTCAAGGGCAAGTTCCATCAGTGCCCAGGCAGGGGGGCTCCTGCATGGCCCATTCTAGGGTTGTTTCTCTCCCAGCCTGGGCTGCCCCTCCAGGCTGATGATGCCTCCCCTCAATGGGAAAAGCAAAACAGGAGTAAAGTAGCATCTCTGTCCCTCATCACCCATCACCCTGAAGCCCTCTCAGTAGAAACTGAAAAAATGTTTTACGCTCCTCTAGCCTGCCTTCTGCTCCCTTCTTCCTCTACTCCTCGGCCCATTCAGGGGCTACTGTTCCGTTATTATTATTATATATATATTTTTGCTTTTTAGGGCCACACCCGTGGCACATGGAGGTTCTCAGGCTAGGGGTCCAATCAGAGCTACAGCTGCCAACCTACACCACAGCCGCAGCAACACCAGATCCGAGCCGCGTCTGCAACCTCCACCACAGCTCACGGCAATGCCGGATCCGTAATCCACTGAGCAAGGCCAGGGATTGAACCCGCAACCTCATGGTTCCTAGCCCGATTCGTTTCGCTGCACCATGACGGGAACTCCTACTGTTCTGTTATTACTACAGTAATGAAAGTAATAGGAAAAGGGAAGGACGCACCTACTGATTGGTCATGAGCTACATACCCATCACTGTGTTGGCATATCGCACGGACCAACTCTTCCCAGCCTTACAACCTCCTTCCTCAGAAAAGAGAAGCTCATAACTAATCCAAGGCCACACAGCAAGGAAGGAAGGGACCAAACCGGAACTTGAACCCTGGTCTGCTGAACTTGAATCCTGCCTCCACCACTGACCCCCTACCTGTCTGACTTTGAGCAGGTGCCCTAATCTGCCTCGGTCTCCTCATCTGGAAAAATGGGGTAACCAATACGCCTACCTCGTGGGCTGTCGTGAGGATTATTCCTGCCATTGTAGGAAGGATGTGTAGCACCCTATCTGGCACATGGTCAGCACTCAGTAAATAATAGCCATTATTATGACATACGGTCATTTTCTCTAGGCATATTCTATACACTGCCTTAAAGCCTCAGCATTTGAAAATCCTCCTGGGGAATGATGGGATCCCATCCCTTCTTTTTTATTTTTATTCTTTGTATTTTCAGGGCCGCACCCGCAGCATATGGAGGTTCCCAGGCGAGGGGTCGAATTGGAGCTGTAGCTGCCGGCCTATGCTACAGCCACAGCAATGCCAGATCCGAGCCACATCTGCGACCTACACCATAGCTTGTGGCAACACCGGATCCTTAACCCACTGAGGGAAGCCAGGGATCGAACCTGCGTCCTCATGGATGCTAGTCAGATTCGTTTCCACTGAGCCACAACGGGAACTTGCCCCATCCCTTATGTGCCTGTTTTTGTTGTTGTTGTTGTTGTTTTCGGGTTTGTTTGTTTGAGGTTTTTTTTGACTGCATCAGTGGCATAAGGAAGTTCCCAGGACAGGGACCAAATTCCAGCCACAGCTGCAACCTATGCCATAGCTGCGGCAATGCCAGATGCTTAACCCAAGGCCCCACAGCAGAAACTCCCTGATATGCCTTCTTGATTAACCTTCCTTCTTTCCATCCTTGGAATACAACCTTTATAAATCCAGTCTCTCCAGAGAGCTTCCCGACCAACCAGCCAGGTTTCCTTAGGAATCACCCTATCCCCTTTATTTCCTGGGGTCCGTTTGCAACTACACCTTCAGAACAGAAGCCTGCAATTTTCCCAATTTCTGAGCTCTGTCTCAGGGCCACAGAACCCTGCTCGCGTGTCCTCTGAGCTTCAATATGTCCCTTGCTAAAGTTCAGGCTGCCTCTTCCTCCGACATCCCAGAAGGGGTGGTGCCCCTTGTCCAGCCACCCTCTTGTCCATCAGAATTGGGTCCCAGGCAGCGTCTCTGGTCACATTCTCTTTATTCTGGGAGCTGGAATGGTCACCAGGCAAGACCTCACTGGAAGCTCTGTGTGGGTCCAAGGGTCCTCCGAGCTGCTGTCTGGAGGACTAGCTCCCCCACTCCCACCACCTCTGCCTCTCCCCCCGCCTGCGGTCAGCACCAGGAAAGCAGCTCCACTTCCTCCATGGCTGGGTCAAAGCCAAAGAGAGACGCTTGGTAGATGGGGACTTGGTACAAGTGCTCCCTTTCAGGAACTTGTAGAAAAGGCCTCTGAGAGCAGAGCAGGGAGAAGCAGGCCTGGTTTGCATCCTGGCTCTCCGCTGGCTTGCCTGGTCTCTCGGAGCCCTGGTTTCTCTATTCATACCATGAAGCTACTAACACCGAATCCATCAATGATAAAACGAGATGACACATGGGGGGCACATGGCTTATCACTCCCAATGCATTACTCACCAGAGATGAGCAAGGGACAGACCCTCCTTCCCATTATCCTGGTTTGCTCAGACTGTCTCTCAGCACCTGGGGTTTTCAGTGCTAAAACTGGAAAAGTCCCAGGCAAACTGGGACAAGGTGGTCCCTTGACCTTGAGGTTTGACCTGGAGGACCAAGGCTACTCAAAGGGACCTGGGCCCATTTGGTCCTAAGCTGAACAGCGAGTTGGGAGAAGAGGGGAGGACCACGAAGACGGGAAGCAAAGATGGGTCTTCAGGCGGAGATGTGGCTCTGAGTCCAAGGCAAGGCCCCTCCTCTCAGCTTCCCCACCGGGCACTTTCCTGGTGTCTTGGGCATCCCCACTCCTGGAGGAGAACAGAGGCATCATGGGTGCCTGCAGTTCCCCTTTGGTTCAACCTCAGCTGGGGGGAGGGGGTGAGAATTAGCTTCCAGGGGTTGCCCAGCTGTGTCCTGGCTCCTGGGTACATGGTTTGGGAACAGTGCCTCTAAGACAGCGGTTCTCCACCAGGGATCATTTTGTTCACCACCCCCTTCCCCACCCCAGGCACACGTGGCAATGCCTGGAGATGTTTTTGGTTGTCACCTCTTGCAGGAAGGGTGTTATCGTGATCTTGTGGGCAGAGGCCGGGGATGCTGCTAACCATCCTACAAGGCACAGGACAGTCCCCGCCACAAAGTCTTCTCTGGCACAAAATGTCCACAGCACAAAGGCTGCAGAACCCTGCTCTGGGGAAGCCAGAAGCTGATTCTGGATGAGGCCCTGGGAACCAAGGGTTCAAGGAACCCCTCCTTGTGTCTCTGAACTGAGCTCAGCATCCATGTCCGCCTCACCCACCAAACAGGAAACTGGATACTCCCACCTCCACCCAGTCAAAACCGGAAGTAGCGCAGGCCAGGAGCAGGCTCTGGAAAAGGGTGACGAGTGGGGGAGGGGACAGGCACTTTTGGCATGAGGCTGGCAAGGAGAGAGCTTTATGGCTTGTTCTGTTCAGAGTTTTAATTAAGCGTCTCAAATAAGGATTTAATTGGGCTGTAACAAGCCAGGCTATTGTATGCGAGAGAAACACCTGGGGATTATTAGAAAACATTTTTAAGGCAGTAAAGCTGCGGCAAACACTTGCAGTTGTTAAATCAGGAAATATAATTCCAGAGCTCAACGCCACACGCAGTGAGAGAGGGCCAGCTCCCCGGCTGCAGCACTGGCCAGGAAGGGCAGGCTGCAACCACACTGGGAGCAATGGACAAGCCCCCAGCAATGGACAAGCCCCTTCCAGCTCTGGTCCCTCAAGCTGCTTCTGGGGGAAATGAAAGTGGCCAGGCCCAGCCGTGAGGGGCCAGGGTGACCATACCCCGCCTGGTGCCATGATGGTCAGGCCCAGCGTGAAGACTAGGAATGACCAGACCTAACCTGGGTTGGGGTCCAGGGGGAATAAGCCTGCATCCTGGAAGGGGGAGCCAGAAATGGCCACTCCCAGCCTGGGAGAAGCTTGGGGTGACCAGGTCCATTTTATTGGCTGTCTCTCTCCCCAGTCCGAATTGAAGCTCTGCTAATCCAAGGACCAGGATCTGTTTTGCTCCCTGCTGTAACTTCAGAGCATGGAATATAGTAGGCATATAGTAGGCACAGATGAATGAATGAATGAATGAATGGGAGGGGGCAGTGGTGTCTGGGTCTATCTTATAAGGGCCAAAGCTGGCCATGCCACTCCCTCAAGTCCAAGTTTTTGATTGGAGGACTCAAGGGCACCAGTAAGACAGGTAACCACTAACTTGATCCAGATTTAGGGATGGGAGGCCTGGGCCAAAATGGTATGTCCTGCTGGGAATGTGCCCTAAAACCCCACCATTAGGGGCCCTTTTCCATCAGGTTCCAACAGGAGCCCTCCCCTGACCATAACCTGCTGCTGGTCCCCCCCAGCACCCCATCTCACTTCTGTCAGGGCCTGACGGCAAGCAGGGCCTTGTAACAACACTGCCTCCCCAGTAACACTACAGCTTCCCCAAGAACCAGCCCCATGTCTCGTTTACTCTACGTCTCCAGCATCTGCCAAGGGCCTAGACACAGAAGACAAGAAGCGTCTGTTAGGGTTATTCATGCCTGAACAGATGACTGATGTGCAAGAACCGGTAGCATCTTCTTCATCTTGGCTGTCATTTAATGGGCTCCCTAGCACATGCCAAGTGCTGTCCTCAGCATCTCACTGTGCCATCTCACCCAGCCCTCCCGATGGCTTTGGGATGCGGAGTTAACTCCATGTCACAGAAGAGGAGCTTGAAGCTCAGAGAAGCCCCTTTTCCCTGCTCTGTTGCTCCTCCTCCCACAGATCCCTAATGTCCTAAGGTTGAAGGGAGCCCATCTCCCGGCCTGCGAATGGCAGTTTGAATTGCAAAGCTGTAAGGCAAGCCTTTAGGCCCCTGGAACCCACGAAGGGCCCTTCCTGGTGGCGCAAGCCCAAGGGACTTGTGAGGCTTCTGCTGTGTCCTTGGCCATGCCCCTTGTGGTCTGCAGCTCCCATTACACCTCCTCTGACCAGCTGGCCCCACTCTGCTGAACTTCAGAAGTAAAGAGGGGATAAGTATTAGGAATGGGAGTGTAGGAGCAGGGATGAAGGCCGCATAGACACCAGAGGGGAGAGGGCAGCTCAGGGATACAGAGCAGAAGGCTCAGGTGCTCAAGATTGGGGGCTTGCATGCATAATGGTGGGGGAGGGAGGGGGAGCCATTTGCACCTGGCTGGGACACCCCAGGAATCAGGGAAGGAGGCTCGGAGGAGGCTCGGAGCACAGAGTGGGGGGTGGAGGGTGGCTGGCAGAGATGTGTGAACTGGGGAAGCAGCCCAGGTGCACCCAGGTGGAGGAGAAGCTCATCTCCCCAGCCAGGGCCAGATGCTGCTTTCTCCGGAGGAAGGAAACTCCAAGTCAGGTGCCAGATGTGGGGAGCCAGGTGAGCACCGGGCAGGTAGAGAGCTCAGCATCAGCATCCGACTTTCAGGGCTGCTTTCTAGAAAGGTCCTTTCTGGGTAGCACCCTGAGGCCCTACGTCTGAGTCTGTCTCCCCCTCCCAACCAAAGAGGCCCGAGGCAGCTGGAAAGGGGCCTCAAGGAATGGTCGCCTCATCGCTCCACTCAGCCCAGACTTTCCAGTTCTCACTCTAGAAGCATGACCTCATCACAATCCAGAGCGGATCCGTGGCAGAGGCTCGGGGCAGTCCGCTCCCTGCAGGTGTCTGCAGGGCAGGGGCTAGTCACCGTACCTCCCACTTTGGTGACACACTCCAGTTCCAAAGTACGGTTTCAGATATGGTTCAAAGAGCCTTCTCTCTGAGGCCCTGGGGACCACAATCCACATCACTCCCCCCACCTATTTCCTGCTGATTTTGTCTCCTAAAACTATGACCCAGCGCCCTCTGCATTTCACTCTGTGATGCTTGTGATTGGTGTCCTGCTGGACTGCAGGCTCTCTGAGGGTAAGGATTGATGCTGTTTTACTCTTGGCTCCCCCCCAGTGCTTGGAACTGTGCCTGGCACATAGCAGACACTCAAGAAATACTTGTTGATGGACTTCCTGTTATGGTTTAGCGGGTTAAGAACCCAACATAATGTCCATGGGGATGCAGATTCAATCCCTGGCCTCAATCAATGGGTTAAGGATCTGGTGTTGCCGTGAGCTGCGGTGTGGGTTGCAGATGCGGCTCAGATCTTGTGTTACTGTGGCTGTGGCATAGGCTGGCAGCTACAGCTCCGATTCAACCCCCTAGCCTGGGAACCTCCACATGCCTCGGATACATCCCTAAAAAAGAAAGAAAAAAAAGAAAAAAAATACTTGTTGAATGACTGAATGAATGACCTTCAGAAATGCATTGTCTCCTTGGATCTTTCAGCCCTCTTAGCATTAGAGCTGACAAGACAGGTGTTACTTTTATTGTGCTGTCATATTTACAAGTGGATAATAATTACGGTTCTCAGAGCCAACTTTCTTGAGCACTTCTTATGTACCAGGTCCTATGATAAATGTTTCACATACATAAATCTACTCATTTCAGTCTTTACAACACTAAGGGATAGGTGCTGTTAACCCAACTTGACAGATGGAGGAGACGGAGTTCAGAGAAGCTAGGTAACTTGTACAGGGTCACACAGCCACGTGCCAGGCACCATGCTGAATGACTGCCATGGGTCCTATCACTTCATGCTTATATGGATCTCTCAAGGCAATGATTCTATTTTGTGTAAAAGGCCCAGAGAGACACAAGGACTCGACAAAGGTCACACAGGCAGCAAGATGCAGAGCCCAGATTCAGCCCCATACCTGTCGAATCCAAAGCCCATCTCTTTTCGCCATGCTCACCTGGGCAGGAAGCTTCCCATCAGAAGTGGGCATTCAGAGGCACTGGAAAGGAGAGTGGGGAAGAAGGTGGGTCTCAAAAACAGGCCTGGATCCCAATTCCTTCCTTGGGTCAAAATGCCTATGGGGAGTCTTCCAACTCTGAAATCCACATGTAATGCACATCCTATGGTACAGACTAACCAATAGTGCTGGTCCTGATTTCACTTAATACTTAGGGAGGTGATAGGTACATGGCTGCAGAGATTAGGGAGTAAAATGCATGAGGTGGCAGCATCCTATATCACTGTCTGTCATTAACTACTCAAGGATATTCTTGGGATTACCAACTGATAATTTTCATTCATAACTTGTAGAACCGAAATGCCTTTAGATGCTGTGAATGTACGACCATGTCCCCCACCTCTGCTTCCCAGCGTCCTCAGAAAGATGAGCTCCCGTCAGCCAATGGGTTCATTTTATTGTCACAAACCAGGAGCGGCTGTGATAGACAAGTGGTCCTTCACCTGCCTCTTGTCAGAAAGAATTGTCTAAGATCAATTGTTCTAAAGCAAAAATCAATGGCATTTGGCAGTCGTCCTCTCAGATTTAATGAGTTTATATTCAATAACTCTATACAGCAGGGAGCTTAACTTAGTTACTTGGGGGATGTCCTGCACCTGATCCCCTGGCAGGAAGCTACGGGGCTCCAACCCAACCCTCCTCGGGAACAGTATGGAATTTCTCCTTGGCTCCTGGAGGGAGCCGGCCTGCGATGGTTGAGAAGGAACCCTTGCATACCAGGATCATCACACTAGGAGTAGAACTGTCCATTTGTGGAAAGAGACACAGGTCTGATTTTAAAGAAGAAACCCGGGGGCCTTCTCCATGGGAGAAGAAAAGAGTTTCAATAGGGTCTTCAATTCCATCAAAAAAAAAAAAGGCTTGGAGGGAATCTGTGTTTCCCTGGGGACAGAAGAGTTGACTGCCTGTAGTTTATTTGGAGGTAACTTCCGGATACCTGGGAGGGGAGAGAAAAGTGAGCCAGAGAAAGGAAGGCAGCTGATAAACGGGCGCATCACCAAGCAAATGACCTCCGTGGGAGGCTGGACTTCAATCCACCACCGCCCGCTGCTACGGATGTCTGGGAGGTGGTGTGGAACCTGCCGCAGAGCTCTCCCAACTGCTGGGAGAGGAAGCTGGGATCTTGGTGGACCTGGTCTCATCCTCACCTCCCGGGAGGAGCCGCAGGATTTCTCAGAGAGCAGCCTGGGTTTGCAGAGGAATCTACAGGGTGATGTGATCAGCCTAAGAAATGCACAAGCCAACCCACTAGGAAGTGGAGGAAAACAGGAACCTCCACCTCTGTTGGTTTGCATCACATCCCTTTTAATTACCTATTTTTGTGTATGATTTATTACGAACACAGTAGACTGACCTGGGTATCCTTGTAGACAATCTATGAAGAATAAATCACATTTACCAGAGTACGTGCTAAACTCTGTTACTAATGGGTGCTCATCATCCATCAGAGAAGGCTGCTGGAAATTAAACAGGAGCTGCCTCCATCCAACCAAGCAACAGCCTGGACGTCAGGTCTCGCCAGAAAGGGTCGCCTCATCTGTCTCTTGGCCAACACAAATCTAAAGTCTGAAATCAACTATACCTCAATGAAATATAAATAAATAAATACATAAAATTCCAAGAGCGAAAGAAGTCTGATGGAGAGAAACAGCATTTTGGGGAACAGGGAGAAGTGAGGCCGGCCCCTTATGTCTCTGGTTATTCTCAGATTTATTCTTGATCAAGCTGTGCACTCGGACCCCACGCCCAGGCGCCTGGCTCGGTTTTGCCATGCTGTGTTCTGTCATTACGCCTTCAGCTGACAGGGAGAAGAGACAAAATACCAGACTCGGTCTTAGGAAATCTGCTCCTGCCATTTGTCAGAAGGAAACTGTCTTTCTCAGCGTTTTCCTCTTAAAGCCCCAGATGAGAAATTATTTTAAAATGAAGCGTTTATAAGAGTTCCCATTGTGGCCCAGTGAAAACGAATCTGACTAGGATCCATGAGGATGAGGGTTCAATCCCTGACCTCACTCAGTGGGTTACAGATCTGGCTTTGCTGTGAGCTATGGTGTAGGTCGCAGATGCAGCTCGGATGCCACATTGCTATGACTGAGGCACAAGCCACCAGCTGTAGCTGCAATTCGACCCCTAACCTGGGAACTTCTATCTGCCACGGGTGCCGCCCTAAAAAGCAAAAAGAGAGAGAGGGAGAAAAAAAAAAGAATTTATAAAAGCTAGATACTAGGGTGATTTTTTTCATGTAGAAAAGGTAAAATTATGTAACTAGTAGTATTTCTCTTTTCCCTTTGGCCACCAAGGAGTGCAGACTCAAACGTTCAGGCCAATTATAGCAACAGTAATGGACGTTATGACTTAAACATAGCATTTTATTTGCCCTCCTAGGAAACATTACATTTCTAATTTATATTTTTTCCTGGAAAGATAAGTTAACTATCTTATTATGTAATTCTTATAAACAATTTCAATTACTTTTTGGAATAAGAGGAGGTAGTTATTAATTCATGGATTAAAAATTAAGCCCAGTCAATGATAGCCCAAGTAGCACTTTGGGACACAAATAAAGAAACATTCACGATGCCCTCCTAGGTCAGTGCCATGTGATTTCAGCTACTGAGTCTGTCTTGGACACAAGAAAGAGAAAGGTCCTTGGGTCCACCTTCGTGATACCAGCCTCAAAAGCTGAAGGCGCTTGAGATTCAGGATCTGGAGTGGGGTCCAGCCAAGAGGCTCCCAGCCCCAACCCCTCCCTGGCCCAAGTGGAATCACCATTCCTTTTGCAATCATTTGTATCCTGAATCAACTCCTGGCCTTTTTTTTTTTTTTTGTCTTTTTGCCTTTTCCGGAGCCGCTCCCGCGGCACATGGAGGTTCCCAGGCTAGGGGTCCAATTGGAGCTGTAGCCACCGGCCTACACCAGAGCCACAGCAATGCCAGATCTGAGCCACATCCGCGATCCACGCCATAGCTCACGGCAACGCCAGATCCCCAACCCACTGAGCAAGGCCAGGGATCGAACCCGCAACCTCATGGTTCCTAGTCGGATCTGTCCATCACTGTGCCACGAGGGGAACTCCAACTCCTGGCCTTTTTGAGCAGCTGACTTTAAACCTACATCTCTCTCTCCAGACTCCCTGTCTTTGAACTTATCCTAAAATTTGTCCTTTCTGATCCCAGGAGAGACCCCTTCGGTGGGTACTAGAGACCCAGGCTGTTCTCTGCTCCTTCTGTCCTTACAAATTCAGACTCTGGCCCCATCAGCTGCCAATCTTCTGGGCCTCTGCTCCTGCCCCAGGTGGGCAGAGGAGGGGAGACGAGGCAGGGAGCTGCCAACGGCTCCTGTTGCCCAGCAGGAAGCCCAAAGCCAACCTGAGGGAGGGGTGACGGGGAGACAGGGACTCCCTAAAGCAGCACTGGGCCATCCTCTGGCTTCAGCGCCCCTGAGACACATACACACACACACACACACACACACACACACGCACCATAGGCACACCACACCCACACAACATGTACACACCCGTGCACACATACAACACATATACACATATACATGCACACAAAAAAACACACAGGCACATACACGTACACACACCCACACACCATGCACACAGCTGTGCACACATACACACAAAAAACCACACAGGCACATACACATTCGTATGTATACACACACACACACACCATGCACACACCCATATACACATACACATACAAAAAAAACACACAGGCACATACACACACATACACCAGAAAACACCCAGGCAGCATGGACTCCTGCAGGCCCAGGGAAATAGCTCTTCAAAAACCTACACATCAGAGGGAGGAGGAAAATGCGACCAGGGCAGAAAGTCACAGGCTCCCGCTTCTAATCCCTGCTCCACAGCCCACTCTCCAAGGGGCTGGACAAGCCCAACACCGTCTCTGAGCCTCGAATTCCTTATCTTTCAAGCAGAGATAAGAATCCCAGCCTATCTCACAGAAGGTGGATCAAATTG
The DNA here is from genome assembly GCF_016906955.1 of Phacochoerus africanus. Taxonomy (NCBI): domain Eukaryota; kingdom Metazoa; phylum Chordata; class Mammalia; order Artiodactyla; family Suidae; genus Phacochoerus; species Phacochoerus africanus. The sequence continues at coordinate 92,687,481 of NC_062551.1, forward strand.
AAACCGGAGCACAAAAGGGCTGCGAAAAGGATAAAGAATCACACAAAGGAGGAGAGAATTGTTATTGCAATTGTTCCCTCTGATTGCTAAGTGACCCCAGAAGAACCGGGGAGAAAGTGAGCTTCCAGATCCGGAGCGGGGTGGGGTCTGGAGTCTCGACAAGCGCTCCCAGCCCCAACCTCCCTGCCCTTCGCCCAAATGGAATCCCAGCTCTCTTTGTTTTCATTTGTCCCCAGGAATCAACAGGTTCCAGTCTTCAGAGAAGGGGTCTCCAGGGGTCATCGAGAGGTCACCTGGTCCCTCCGCAGTCTCCATGCCTGGCATCCCTTTGTCATCACTGAACTACGCGCGCGTGCGCGCGTGTGTGTGTGTGTGTGTGTGTAAGCACGTGTGTGTCCTCTAAAGCTTTCCAATGAGGAAGATTTCACACATGTGCTTTAGCATGGTGACTGCAACGGGGACAATCATAATTTGCAGTGGCTGAAGCCCACCTTTATAAAACACCTACTATGTGGAACCGGAGTAGCCTCTTTCCCCTCCTCCCCAGACTATGGGATTCCGCCAGCAGGTCCAGGCTCCCCAGCTCTCGGGGTCCCACCCCAGTGGAGACAGAAAGGACGTAACCAATCAGCCCTGGATGGTGGAGAGTAGGCCCACCATCTAGGGCCCCCCAGCTGGCTGGAGCCCTGGCCTGAGTCCCTGGGTGTGGCAAGGGCTCCTGCTTATTTCCTGGGCTTGAGTGCTGCTCTCAGACACCTGCCTAAGAGCCTCCTCCTTCTAAAGACAGTTTATCTAATAACAGAACCTCCAATCCTGGCCCACTTCTGTCCGCCACCTCGGCCCTCCAAAGCTTAACTGCACCTGCCATTTACTCTGTGGGCTCTCTCACTTTCTGGCCACTCCACTGCCCCATATTATACCTCAGTAGTGGCCCTGTCTGCCTGGGTCCCTACCTGATCTTGGCTGCCAGGCCCTCTGTACATCATGCTCTGCCCTGAAAGAACCAGCCCTATCCTCTACCTGTGGCTGCATCCCTGCCCCCTCCCTCCACTGCCACCACCACCTCCACCTGTTAGACGCCCGAGTCGCATCCTAGCTGACCAATTTGCCGTCCCACATACACCCAAAGCCACAAGGGGACCCTTCAAGGCACAGGCAGACCTTGTTTTATTGCACTTTGCTTTATTGTGCTTTGCAGATACTGTGGGGGGGGGGTGTTTTAAACAAATTAAAGGTTTTTTGCAACCCTGCCTTGAGCAAGTGTATCAGTGTCATTTTTCCAACTCACTTCTTGTCTCTGTGACACATTTTCGTAATTCTCGAAAGATTTCAAACTTTCATTATCATTATATCTGTCGTGGTGATCTGTGATCAGTGATCTTTGATGATACTCTTGCAAAAAGACTATAACTCACCGACGGCTCAGATGATGGTTAGCATTTTCTAGCAATAAACTATTTTTTAATTAAGGTAGGTACACAGTTTTTTCAGACATAATGCTATTGTACACTCAATAGACTATGGTATGGTGCAGACGTGACTTTTAGATGCACCAGGAAACAAACCCAACTCTGTGTGACTCACTTTATTGTGACACTGGCTATACTGGGGTGGTCCAGAAGCCAACTGACGATGACCTCGAGGTCTGTCTGTATTGGGAGGCTAAGGGATAGAGGCATGGTCACCTCTCCTAGACCTCAGGGATACACAGTCAAGTATAGAGCAGGTGTGGGAGTTCCCACTGTGGCTCAGTGGGTTAAGAACCTGACTAGTATCCACAAGGATGTGGGTTGGATCCCTGGCCTTGATCAGTGGGTTATGGATCCAGCATTGCTGCAAGCTACAGTGCAGGTCACAGATGTGGCTCGGATCTGGTATTGCTGTGGCTGTGGCATCAGCTGGCAGCTGAGGCTCTGATTTGACCCCTAGCCCCCCGGAGCTTCCATATGCTCCAGGTGCAGCCCTAAAAAGAAAAAGAAAAAAAAGAAAGAGCAGGTACAGGCTCCATAAAGCCAGATAACAAGGAAGGGACTGGGTATCTGACAACAGGTAGTACAGTCAGCAGGAGGGGTCACAGGGCCTGGGCCACCAGGGAGGTACACGGAGGAGGCAGAAAGGGGCCTTAAGGGATAGAACGCAGCTGGGCAAAGAGAGTGGGAAGGCTTGGCAGGCAGCAAATGGCTATCACAGCAACAAACACGAGGGCGGGAAACGGCAGATGATTGCATCATTCATTCATTCAGCAAATATTCACGGAAACACCTACCACGTGCTAGACACTGGGCATATTGTGGCAAATAAAGAGACAAAAGCCCCGTCCCCATGGAGCTCTGTCCCAAAGGGCGTGATGGCTACAGACGAGGATGAAAAGGCAGGCGGAGGCCAGATCATAGAAGGCCTTGAATGCCAGGCTGAGGAGGTTGGGCTTTCCCTTGCAGGCCCTGGGGAGCCCTGGGTGGGGTTCCAAGACAGGGTAATGTGATGTGTGGAGACATATCAAAGACTGAGGGCCCTTGACGGTGCACGTGGGAATGAAGATGAAGCAAGAGAGAAAAAATGAGGATGTGAGGCTGTGTGGGGAGCGAGGTGGGGATGCAGGAGGCTAGGGGAGCCGCCTCTCACAGAGGCCGTCTGCTTCCTCGGGGCTCTCAGCCCTCTCACCTGCCTCTAAACACACAACTGCCGGAGCCAAGCATGACGTCCAGATCTTGCAGGGCAAACTCCAGCTGTGCCTGAGTGAGCAAGGCTTCTCCCACCGGGCCTGAGCCCTCCCGGGCTCTCAGCAGCCTTAATAATGCAGCCAGGGAGGACCTCAAAGGCCTGGCAAGGCCTAAATATAGCCAGCCGTTGCCACGTGCAGAAACGCTCCCCTGAATTTACTTAAGAGCAGAGGTTGGCCTGTTCCGCCAGGGACTGCACTTTGTTTCAAGATCAAGCCAGCCGGGCTGAGACTGGTGGGCCCTCAGCGCTTTCTTTAAACACAGAGAAAACATTAACTGATTTTCTGCAAAAGCCTCTGCATGAGAGGAGGAGACAGCTAATGGGAGGTTGGTGGCAAAGACCTTCCTGGCCAACGCTCTGCGGGACTCAGGTGAACTTACTCGTTAAAGATCTAAATCCCTCTGGACCAAGGGCAGTCTCCATGCAAACCAGGCACGGGGGTTAGGAGGGAGCTCTGTCACTGGTGGGGCTGGGGGGTGGTGAGGGAGGGTGAGGGAGGTGGGGCAGTCAAGACAAGGCCTGAGATGAACCACAGTCACAGGACAAATGCTGGAAGGGCTGCGGCTTTGTCCACGCTGGGTGCCTTCGGAGGTGGGGACAAGGGGCCCCACTTCACAGGAGAAAAAAACTGAGGCCTGGGGGACCTAAAGGAACTTGCCTAAGGCCACGGAGTGAGCCAGAGGTGCAGCCAGGAATTGAACTCAGGTCTCCCTGTCCCCAGGGCCACTCCTTTTTTTTTTTTTTTTGTCTTTTATCCTTTTAGGGCCGCACCTGAGGCATATGGAGGTTCCCAGGCTAAGGGTCTCTTCGGAGCTGTTGCTGCCTACACCACAGCCACAGCAATGCCAGATCTGAGCCACGTCTGCGACCTACACCACATCTCATGGCAACGCCAGATCCTTAACCCACTGAGCGCGGCCAGGGATCGAACCCGCAATCTCATGGTTCCTAGTCAGATTTCATGGTTCCTAGTCAGACTTCATGGTTCCTAGTCAGATTCATCGGGCAGGTGTTGGTAGGAGCCTGGGAACTCCCCCCAGGGCCACTTCTTAGCACCAAGACTCTGTGCCACAGCCTTGAACCACCAGCACTGCAGCCCGGCCAGCCCATCTCTTCACTGAGATGTCCCTGGCTCTACTGGTGGGCCAGGAGCCCCAGAAGTGAAGCCATTGCTGTGAAGGTTAAGGTGCCCAGAGCAAGCTTGTCCGAGGGTAAGAGCTCCCATAGCTCACCTCCACCCCTGACCGCTACTCACATCTCCTCCCAGCACCCGGCGGGACCTGGGTGGGGACAGACAGCCTTGCCTGTCACTGTCAAGGTGGATTCCCAAGTCTTGGGATAACAGAGGGCTGGGGAGAGGAAGAGAGCAGCCTTGGGGTGGGGGATACGGAGGGTGAAGCTCTAAGGGCAACTCCGGCTCCACCCTCTGGAGAGCTGGGGGTACGCTGGACAGGTTTTGTCGTCTGTCTAAGCCTCAGTGTCCTCACCTGAGCAATGGGAGCGAGAAGCCCCACTCCAGGGGGTCTGGGTGGGGACCGAGGTGACCATGTGAGGAAATCACTCAGGACAGGGCTGGAGCACACGGCAGACGATGACTAAAGAAACGCCATGGGGAGTTCCCATCATGGCACAGCAGAAGCAAATCCGACTAGGAACCATGAGGTTGCAGGTTCGATCCCTGGCCTCGCTCAGTGGGTTAAGGATCTGGCGTTGCCATGAACTGTGGGGTAGGTCGCAGACGCGGCTCAGATCCTGCGTTGCCGTGGCTGTGGTGTAGGCCGGCGGCTACAGCTCTGATTAGACCCCTAGCCTGGGAACCTCCACAGGCTGTGGGTGCGGCCCTAAAAAGACAAAAGAAAATAATAAATAAATAAATAAGAAACACCATGGGAGCCTGAGGGCGGTCACTGCAAAATTCTCTCAACTTTTCTATATGTTTCAAATATCTCATAATGAAATGTCGGGGGAAAGAAATACCGTATTTCCTTCCCCTGACACTGCAAATGCTTCCCCCGACAGCGTGAAACCCAGACAAAGCAACCCACCCAGATGCATCTTTCTGACTAATCCTCCTGTGGAAAGACACAGGCATTTGGGCAGGTGTTGGTAGGAGCCTGGGACAGTGAAGGGCCTGGGTCCTCCCTCCCTGGGGAGCTCTGTGCTCTCACAGCGCCCCACTCCCAACCCCAGCACAGGGAGGGCCAGGCTAGCCCAGGTTTGGTCTGAGTACCTCCAGTATAGCCTAGTCAAAAAATTGCAATGTGCTGATTTCTTTCTTTCTTTCTTTCTTTCTTTCTTTCTTATTTCTTGTCTTTCTTCTTTCTTTTTCTTCTTTTTCTTTTCTTCGTTTTTTCTTTCCTTCTTTCTTTCACTTAATTTCTCTTTCTGTACCTCCTTCTCTTTCTTTCTTTCTTTCTTTCTTTCTTTCTTTCTTTCTTTCTTTCTTTCTTTCCTTCCTTCCTTCCTTCCTTCCTTCCTTCCTTTTTTTTCTCTTCTCTTTTTTTTAGGGCTGCACCCGCAGCATATCAAAGTTCCCAGGGTAGGGGTTAAATTGGAGCTGCAGCTGTCAGCCTATGCCACAGCCACAGCCACATGGGATCCTATCCTCATCTGCTACCTACACCTCAGCTCACGGCAACACCGGATCTTTAATCCACTACATGAGGCCAGGGATCAAACCCATACCCTCATGGATACTAGCTGGGTTCATTACCACTGAGCCACAACGGGAACTCCCCGACCTATTGATTTCTGAGAAATATCAGAGAGATGAATGGTGGCCCATACCTTGCCCCTGAGTCAAGCAAGAATTAAGTCATTACCATAGAATTAGAACAATGAAACAATGCCAGCCCATCTCTCTGATTCCTTCTTCAGTAAAAAGGAAGAGGCAGCTGCATTATAGTTAAGACTGGTCTCTGAAGTCAGACTGTCTGGGTCCAAATCCAATCTCTGCCATTGACTTACTGCGTGACCTTCAGCAAACTATGTAGCCCTCTGTGCCTCAGTTTCCTCATCTGTAAAGTGGAGATGTAATAATTATGATAATAACACCAGCATCAAATTGGAGTGAGATTTTCAGTTGAACAACATGGGTTTGAACTTCATATAAATCCACCTACATGCAGATTTTTTCAATAAATATAGCACCTGTATTTTCATTTTATAGCTGTTTAAATTAAGTGGGGGGGGAGTTTGTGTTTGATTAGTGATCACAATAAGTGCAATCAAAAGAACTAAGGTTTGAGTCCTGATTCTATTCAAACTGTTTTTTTTTTTAATTCAAGAATAGGTAGTTTACAACGTTGTGCTAATTTCTGTTGTACAATAAAGTTACACGCATATATATGTTCTTTTTTTTTTAAAACATATATTCCTTTCTGTTATGGTTTATCCCAGGATATTGGATACAGTTCCCTGTGCTATACAGTAGGACCTGGCTGTCTAGCCATTCTAAATGTAATAGTTTGCAGCTACTAACCCCAAACTCCCAGTTCAGCCCTGCTGCCTTTAGGATGAGTCATTTATTAATTTCTTTGTTTTTGAGGAAGAGATAGCAGCACGAGAATGTTTGACTGCAAGGGGGCCAGTACTCCTAGCTCCCATCGTTGCTCAAGGGTCAAGTGTAATTAGTTGCCTGATTCAAGGGTCAAGTGTAATTAGTTAATGCATGTAAAATGCCTGACATATGGTGATCAGTCAAAAAAAAAAGTTCTTATTTTATTCACTTATTATTTTTTTAAATTTTTTTTTGTCTTTTTGCCTTTTTCTAGAGCCGCACCTGCGCCATATGGAGATTCCCAGGCTAGGGGTCGAATTGGAGCTGTAGCCACCGGCCTACGCCAGAGCCACAGCAACGCAGGATCCGAGCCATGTCTGCAACCTACACCACAGCTCAGGGCAACGCTGGATCCTTAACCCACTGAGCAAGGCCAGGGATCGAACCCACAACCTCATGATTCCTAGTTGGATTCGTTAACCACTGTGCCACAATGGGAACACCCACTTATTATTTTTAACAGACTTATTTTTTAGAGGAGTTTTGGGTTCACAGAAAAAAATGAGCAGAAAGTATAGAGATTCCCATTTGTGCCCTGCCCCCCACACAAGCACATCCTCCCCCCGAGCATCATCCCCCACCAGACGTGGGGCATCTGCCATCATCAGTGAACCTGCCCTGACACATCATTATCACCCAGAGTCTAGAGTTGACATTAGGGTTCACTCTTGGTATTGCACCTTCTATGGGCTTTGACAAATGTTCAAAGACATGTATCTGCCACTGCAGCGTCACACAGAAGAGTCTCCCTGCTCTAAAAAATCACCCAGGCTCCACCTATTCATCCCAGCTTTGCCCCCAAGTATTTTTTTCCTGGCCGCACCCACAGTATGTGAAGGTTCCCAGGCCAGGGATCAAACCTAAGACACAGCAGTGACCCAAGCCACGGTAGCAACAACACTGGATCCTTAACTGCTACGGCATTTAGGAACGCCTATTCTATTTTCATTTGGTTAAGGAAAAAGATCTCCACCTACTTCATTTCATGCTGCCGGAGTGGAAATGGGCTGAGGATAACGGCATGATGTGGGACTTGAGAATTTTAACCCAAAGAGCTCAGGACAGAGGCGGGACTGAAGCCAGGGCAGGCTATGTGACTCCCAGAGGGAGATGAGGTGAGGCTGGGCTGCAGCCTGGGTGCCTGCCCTCCCTCCCTCCAGATTTTGGTGGAGCCTGGCCCTGGCAGCCTCTCCAGGCACAAGCCCCAGGGGGCTCACGAAGCTAAGTCTGAATTCAAATCATCTTGGAAGAAAAAGACTTTTTTTTCACTTTTTCCTTTTCATTTAAAAAAAGAATCCATGGAACTAGGGCTGAAATGGCAGTATGTGTCTATGGCTGGAGGGGTGTGTGTGCATGTGTGTGCGTGTGCATGTGCATGTGTGTGGTCCATTTGTGCACAGCCCATGTTACCAGAGTTAGGGGAAATGTCAGGTTCTTGGAGAAGGAGACTTTAATTAGGTTAGAGTTGCCTCCAAAAAATACTAAAATTAAATATGAATCCATAATGCAGGGCATCATAGCTAATGGTATGTAAATGGGGCTGGGCTGGGCTGGGCTGAGCTGAATCGGGAACTTGGGTGATCGAGGTAATTGGGAACAATGTCCCCTGGCCTGCAGCCACAGTCCAGAGGATGCTGATGGGAGGGGGCAGAGGCTGGGGTTTGGGGGGAGGCAGAGCTTGGATTGTATCTCAATAATAAGGATGAGGAGGCAGGTACTGATGAGTAGGGCGGACCACCCCCAGGGCTAAGGCAGCGCACCTGCTTGCTGAGAGCACACCTAGACCTGGGAAGAGGGGAGAAGCTGCTGGAAAGGCCAGCTCTGCTGTAACCCAGCTTTTGGGGGGCAGGTGGGTTTCCCGGCAGTGGGGCCTTTGCAAAGGGAGCAAGTGTAGTGCACAGAGGAAGGCTGCTCTACAGATCCCTGGATGTGAGTTTGAGTCTTGCGCCTCTTGCCTGCCAGCTGGGACCTGGACGAGTTGCCCAAGGAGGGCTGGACCTCTCTTGGCTCAATTGCAAATTAAGAAAGACGAACTCTGCCCCTTCCACCTCCCAGAGCCGTCTGGGGGTCCAAACAAACTGTACATATGTCCAGAGCTGTATCTATGGGTGTTTATTCTTTTTCTTTTAGGGCTTATGTTTGAGAACAATAAAGAAGAGGTAAGATCTATTGCGTTCTTTCTACACGCCAGGCATCTTATCCCCCTTGACTCTTTCAATAGTCTGGGAGACTGAGGCACAGAATGTATGATGATGGCAAGTGGTGGATGCGGGATTCAAACCCAGCAGGTCTGAGTGCTCTTAAAGACACTCTTGGAATGAAGGAGTGCCACTCATAATCACCCAAGCCAGCCCAACAACCCCAGGACATGTGGTCACCAGCTATACGGACGCAGGAAGCACCCAGGAGTCACTGACCCAACTGTCTTGAGTGCTCTCAAGCAGGTCACCGCACCCTGCTGGGCATCAGTTTTCTCATCTATACATTTATTCTGCTGGTCCAGGCATCTTCTAGGTGCTTTCCAACTCCAAAGTGCTATGATTGCAGTGGGGGGGTCCAGTGCTATAGAAAGACGTCTGAGGCTGGAGAAAGACCAGCTCCATTTAACTCTCTTTTCTGAAATCCTGGGTGATCTGCTGGACCTCTGCTTTCTCCTCGGTAACACAGGGAGACTAACAGCTCTTGCCTCGCCACGCTGTTCTGAAGATAATACAAGGTGATGCTGATATGTGCTTATGTGCATTGAGCTCTGTGTCTCAGACACTGTTCTGAATGCTTTGCACATATTAGCTCATTTAATCCTCACCAGCTAAAAGCAACCAACATTTCACACTCATGTGTGCCAGGCTCATGGGGCTTTACCCACGGTAATGCTGTCTATTCTATAAGCCTCTGAGGGAAACACTGCTCCATCCCCATTTTACAGATGAAGAAACTGAAGCACCAAGAGGTTCAACGCTTGCACCCATGGTCAAGAGCCAGGATGTGAACCCAGGCAGCAAGGTCCCAGCGTCTGTGTCTTGGCACCTAAGCATGCACTGCAGGCTATTCTGTCTAAGCGGGTGAAAAGTTCACTTACAATGCCTGCCTTTTGATAGGGATTCAAGAAGATGACCCATGGAAAGCTCCCAGCACAGAGCAGGGGCTCAAAAAATGTCACATGAATGAATGAAGAAGGGGCATTAAGGGAAGACCACAGGCCTGGTGTGATGCTGTAAGTGGCTGTCAGCACCCCCCCACCCCCAGCCCCTGCAGGGCAGCTAATAGTGGGGGGATAACTAGCCGCGGTGATGGCTGTGGGTTCACTGTGTCCTGGAAAGCAAAACTCTTCTTTGAGGTCTGAGTAGATGGATCAACTCCCCAAGGAGCCCCTGTGCCCCGGGCCCAGAAGAATCTCTGCCGATGGTCTCAGAAACCTCCAAGCCCTGTCTAGGCGGCTGTCGGCCAGGGCAGAGGCCCCTGGGAGTTGTAGAAAGAGGAGATAAGAAGGACAGGACCTGGCATTGAGGTTTTTGAGATGTGAGACGTGCAAAGCCCTTCCTTTGCGTGGGAATAAGGGCCAGGGGCCCATTGCCTATTGAGTTTTCGTCAAAGTAATTTATTGATCAATAGAGCCAACGTGGCTAGTTCAGCGGTTTTGTAAAAAACAACCATGTGCTGGGTGGGAGGAATACTTTGTTGGCTTGCAGCGGGCAGGGCCGGGCAGAACTACCCGTGTTTTATGGCCTTCCGGGAACTGGACCCTGGCAGTTACATCTCTGTGGCTTCATCTTCATGACACCAAAACGATGGGATAGAGGGAAAAGACAGGCCAATCATCCAGATGTTTTGTCTACGTGGCAGCAAATACCAAGATGTTTCTGTGCAAGGTCACTCAAGGCTCGGAAGAAGGGGATGGGTTAGGAAACGCCAGCCCAGGGTCGGGTCGAAGGCCAGAAGGCAAGGGGGCTGTGCATTTACTAAGCACTTACTGTCTGCCAGGCCCTGAGCAACGTGCCGTAACATTTACCCTGCTTCTCCGCATTGACAGATGAGAAAGATGAGGTTGGTATTGTGTTTCCAAGGTCACAGACCAACTCTAGGGTGAAGGAATGATTCACGCTCAGGTCTGACTTCAGGACTTGCCCGATCCAGCTCTTACCAGTGTGACTCTGAATGCATGACTTAGCCTCCGTGAACCTCAGTTTCCTCGTGTGCCGGTGGGGGGGCCTCAGTCCTGCTCTGCCTGCTGACCTCACAGTTGGGAGCATTAAACAGGTCATAGAGGTCAATGCACTTGACCAACAGGAGAAAATTCCACGACTACACATGGTGGTCTCTCCTCCTAGAATCCCCCCAAGTCTCCTAGCCCGGGCCCAGACATAAACACATGTTGAATAATTCATAAGTGGGCTGAACCGGATGGCCTGATGTCCCATCCTGGAAACGTCTGGGTGATGGATGTGTACGCTTCCTCCAGACGGGTTCAAACTCACACAGGCTTCGTGGACAGAGCCAGCCAGAACCTTTGCGACTTAGCTCCCCACCTGCTGCCCCCAAAATGATTCAGCACCTTTAAGCCCCCATGGGGTTCACTTACCTGTATGCTAAGGATTTGTCTAGAGACATAAACCTCCCGGGAAGAGAAGACCCTCCCCTGTAGCGAGCTCTGCTCCCCAGTGGTGCAACGTTGGCTCCCCTATGGTTGGGTCAAGCATGTGCTTGGGATGGGTTTTGGTGAGGCCCCTTGCCAGGTGGGGACCTCAGTCATTAAGAGCAGCTCCACAGAAGGATGCAGGGACGGGAAAATGAGGCTGCGCCGCGAAGACTGAAAGGACCAGAGCAACCCATGGTCTGCGGCAGGAGTGATACAGGCATGAGGACAGAATGAGAGCCCCAGGGTGAGCAAGGCTTTGGAAGGCCACCTCCCCCGCCTCTTCTTATGCCACCCCCCCCGCCCCCACTCCCCCAGCCCCAGCCATGTGGGCCTTCTCTCTGTTCTTTGAGCACCTCACATGCTTTCCCACCTCGAGGTCCTCGCACATGCTGTTCCCTCTGCCTGGAACACTCCCCCTTCTTCACCTGGTGGATTCTTCCCACTTGCCAGGCTTCCGCCTAAATGCCACCTCCTCTGAGAGGCCCTCCCTGCTCCCAAACCAGGCTATCTTCCTGTACAGCCTTTGCTGCAATTCACCACTAGGTGTTTACTTGTTTGCTTTCTTGTTTACTGTTGGTCACCGCAGGTACAATAGACAAGATCCCATGAAGAAGGCAAATCTTGTCTCTTTGGCCATCACGCTAGACTCAGCACCTAGTTTACCTGGCACATAGTAGGTGCTCAACTAGCATTTACTGAAGGAGGGAGGAAGGAAGGGAAAAAGGAAGGGAGGGAGTGGGGGAGGGGAAAGAAGCCAGGCAAGATGAACTGCAGATCCAGAGGAATGGGTGTGACCGCCTCCAGAGCTCCCTTTCTGGCAGATTCCCAGATAGCTCTTCACACGAACCCCACTCAGATGATCTGGTTCCTCCAAGAAAACTGCTTCAGCTAACTCCTTGAACCCAACGTTGTACCAGGCTGGCACAATCTCAAGTATTTTACACGTGGCACTCCCCCACCAAAAGGAGACAGACCGCACCCAGCGTCTTATGTGTTAAGAGGCTGGAGACAGGCTGGGGCGGGGGGGGGGGGGGGGTGCAGACACACTCCCGGGGATCAGAAGGAAGCAATCCCAAGTGGGCATCTGGGACACTTAAACCTGACATTTGGACAGGGAGGATGCAGTGACTCCACAAGGAAGCATGGTCATCCCAGTATCAGAGACCTTGAGTCCCCCGATCTCTCCATCTGTCTCTGTTTCTACCTATCTCTGTCTCTCTCTGTCTTTTTGTGTCTCTCTGTCTCTTTGCCTCTGAGTGTCTCTGTCTCAATCACTGGCTCCCTCTTTCTGACTCACACTTTATCTCTCAATAAGAATTCAGCCACATCGGTTCACTCGGGGGTTAAAACAGTGGCGTCAAACATCCTGTCCCCGTCTTTAGGATCAAGGGATCCTAAAGTCCAAGAAACTCCCGCCCACATTCTATCAGGACGTCGGATTCAGAAATCTGGATAAAACAAAACAAAATGTACTATTCCACAATAATTTAGGTTTTCTCTAAGTATCTAGGGATATGCTAGAGTGAAACAGTGAAGGACCAGGGCTTGGAGCCCTGACCTCTAGATTGGAAGCCAGGCTTTGCCACCTGCGGGCTACATGACCTCAGGCAAGTCCTTTCATCTCTCTGAGACAGAATTTCTTCATCTACAAAATGGGGATAAGGGTACCTGAGGATTAAAGAATGAATCCAGAGCATAGTTAAGTGCCCCATAAACACTGGCTATAGTTTTTTTCCCCCGGCTTTAGTCTATTTGTTCTCTTTTGGCTTGGCTGATTTTTGTTTGTTTTTTTGGCTGCACCTGCAGCATGTGGAAGTTCCCAGGCCAGGGATCAAACCTTCACCACAGCAGCAACCCAAGCCACAGTAGTGACAATACCAGATCCTTAAGCACTAGGCCACCGGGGAACTCCTCACTTGTTTGTTTTTAGCGCTGGCCTGCCTCCTAGGTTGGGACGATGGGAGAAGCTAGTGCTATCCACCCCGAGCAGGAGGCAGAGGAAAAACTCTGTCTCCCTGCAGCTCACGTGCTAAAGCAGAGACCCACCCAGGGGACAGTCGGAGCCTAGAGGCCTCTGAGAGGCCCCTGCCTGGACTGCCTGCTGCAAACCCAGCAGAGGCTCTGAGGGAGGTTGAAGTTCCAGGGTCTTCTTTTGATTCTAAGCACCGGGAGACAGAGAAGCCAGATCTGCTGAGCAATGGGTGGGGCTGATGACCCAGGATGACCCAAAAAGAAAGAAGGCCACATAGACAGACCTTCACAGAGGCTGAGGCCCCAGTCTGACCTCCAGGGCCACTGCAATCTCCAGGAAGTTGAGACCTGTCAGATCCCGAAGCGGGCAGGCCTGAGCTCAGGCCCTAGAAGTGGTCTCTGACACCCACCCAGGTGGTGAACCCCACCTCCCATCCCTGCCATAACATCTAGCACCATCAACCAAGCCTACTCTCTCCCTGGAAAGGGACCTGCTTCCAGGCCCAAGAAGCCAGATGTCTGGAATCTCAAACCGAAAGTGTGTCTGAGGCTCAGGATCCCTGAGTCTGGATTTGGGCCATAATCCATATCCCCAAAACACACTCCAGCAGGCAGGAAGGCAAAGCCAGCCCCAAATACCGAGAAAGTAAGAGCCCCCATTTGGTCCAGAACTTAATCCACTTGTACAGAAAGCTGCAGGTTCTGCAAAGAAAACATCTCCCAAATGAATCTGAAGCTTCCTGTTTGCTGCTTGGCTCCAAGGGGCTGATGGAATAATGAGATCTCAGGATCTGGGTGAAGCAGGATTTACAGATGCTTTTCTAGGCCGGAGCTGGCACCACATTCACTGCTAACTCTTCCTCCCAGAGCCACCTCCGGATGGTGTCCGCAGGGGACTCTTGACCCCAGACGGCCCACACTCTCACGCTAGGCTGCCTCCTCCCTCCTCTAGGATGCCAGGGTGCCCAGCATCCCATGCATCCCTGGGTGGGGGGCACATCCTCTCCCCCTCCCCCTCCTCCCCAATCCTCTCCAAGCAGCAGCGGCAGCTTCACAGAGCCTGTGACTCTGCATCCCACCTCAGAGCCGGGAGGAGGAGAAAAGCAGGCGTACGTCTGGGTGGCCTATTATCCAGACCCAATTAGTCACTGGGACTGTGTCAGAGCGATGGGCCTGCGGCCACTTCCAGCACTGCAGGGAACGGACAAGGACAGAGGTTGTTAAAATCCTCCTGCCGGGCTCTGACGCCCACTCCATGTCCCGATGCCTCAAAGACACGGTAAACCAAAAGGACCACAGCAGATTTCCCACCTGGCACGTGCTGACTTGACGCTGGGTAAATGCCACCCTGGAGACACACAGCACCAGCTCTGAGCCGGCCAGGTGCCAAAAGAAGGAAGGAAGAATCAGGAGCATCCTAAATGTGTCACTGTCCGCAAGGGTGAGGGTTCCCACCCAGCTCCACCCCATCTGTGACTCCGCAGTTCAATTAGATTTGCAGGACACTTATTAATCGCCTACTGTGGGTGCCGCTTGGGGCAGCTGCTGGAAATACGCAGGGCATGGAGTTGGAGCCGGTCAGACTGGCGTTCAAATCGGGGTGGGGGGGGGACACCATCACTTACGGAGGAGGGTGCCTTCAACCTGCTAGGGCTCGGATCCCTTCTCGGGAAAGTGCAAAGAAGGCCACCCACCGTCATGCTATTGTGAGGATTAAAAAGAGATGCGGGAGAAGAGAAGAAAAAGAAAAGGAAAGAGAGATGGAAGAGGGCCTGAGGCACCAGAGCTGTGATTATCATGATAAACAGGCCTGAGATAAGGTCCTCCTCTTTGAGAAGCTCCTGGTCCAAGGGGGGTCGGGAACGCCTGCAGAAGCCAACGGGAAACATTAAGTGAAGCAGGGCTGGTGACAAAGAAACATTCGAAATAAATGGCCCTCTTTGTCTTCTGTTTACTCCTGATAATAAAAACTCAGGTAATAAAAACACAAAACATTTTACTCGTCCCTGTTAACTCTACTGCAAGAAAAAGGGCAGGTGAACAGTCAATGGCCCTGGCACGGGGACACAGGAGAGTTGGGGGCTGTGGCGTGTGGGAAAGTGGGAAAAGAAGCTGGAAATCCAAAATTTTGTATAAAACATCCCTATTTTTGAATGTTGGCTAACTCACTTTAAAAAACTAAGGCAGCTTAGGATTCCCTGTTGTGGTGCAGTGGGTTGAAAATCTGACTGGTATCCGTGAGGATGTGGGTTCGATCCCTGGTCTTGCTCAGAGGATCAAGGATCCTGTGCTGCCATGAGCTGTGGTGTAGGTCGCAGACGCGGCTAGGATCTGGCATTGCTGTGGCTGTGGTGTAGGCAGCTACAGCTCCAATTCGACTCCTAGCCTGGGAACTTCCATATGCCGTGGGTGTGGCCCTAAAAACAAAAACAAAAACAAAACAAAAAAACAAAAGGCAACTTCAAATTAAATTAGTGGGACAGTGAGGGCAGAGAGGCTAAGGATCCGTCGTCAAGAGAGTAGACGATCAGAAGCTGCTGTTGTTTCAATAACAGGATTTTAAAAACCAGGAGGAGGCAAATACAACAGACGTACAAGCCTCAACATCATAAGCTTGAGGATCAGGAGGGAGAATAGAGCGGAAGGAGCTCTTTCTGCACCAAGAGAGGCGGCTAGAGCAAAGCTCCAGGGAGGCTCCGGGCAGGTCGTGACCCACTGGCCTGGTGCATCAGAGGGGACTTCCTGGAAGAGGTGAGACTTAGGATAGCACAGGAAGCATGAGAAAGATGAGATTCAGAAGGAGGCCAAAGAGGGGAGGGCCCTCAGGGAGGGAAGCACAGAACACAGAAGCATGGGAGTCAGAAACAGCGCTACCAGCCTTGAGTTGACAATGGTTCTGGAGGTGAAGTGATTCCCGTGGCCCAGGGAGGGCTCTGCCCCCAGCTGAGGACTGGGTGGAGCCAACCACAATGTGAAGACCTGAAGGAGGAGGGGTCTTGAAACCCCCACTCCCCAGCCGGAGGATGGGGTACCGAAGGCTGCCTCTCCACTCCTTGCAGCTGCCAGGAAGGGGCACCCAGAAGGGGCAAGAGAATCCAGATGCCCTGGCTTGAGGGGTGGGGGACAGGCCACCTGCATGAGGAAGGGGAGGGACCAGGCTAAGGAAGTTTCGGGCTAATGGAAAGGGAGGAAGAAGTTTCCGGGGACAAGAGGGCTGGAAGAGCCTTGGCCCAAGCTGGTTACAAACCCAACCCGCTCACTCCATTTTCTGCCCCAATCTGCATAAATGGATTCAACAGACATTCCTGAGCACCTACTATGTGCTGGGCCCTGGGATAGGTCTCCATGTCCATTATTTAAAATAACACCAGCAAGCATGATGACGACGGATGAAGGTGGTGTAATGATGTATGCACGGCTACCGTCAACAGAAGGCTTCCTCCGTGTGCATCGCCCCAGGCTCTGCTTCCTCACCTATAAAGTGAGGATAAAGCCCTTACCTCTTAGATTTGCTGCAGGAAGTGACTGACTGTCTAGAAGATGCTTAGCATAGTGTCTGGCGTGTTGTCAGCCTTCGAAAAGATGCCCGTTTTTATTTTCATGGATACGGTAACACTATGTTAGCACAGGGCACTGCCAGCCAGATCTGGGTGGGGCTGCCACTGCCACCCCTGCTGCCACAGTCCTACGTATCGGTGACCCCTGCACCTGGCCTGCAGCCTGAGATCTCCGCCTACCACACCGGCCGAGGAGAAGGAGGGCAGCTCCAACCTCAGGGGTAGAAGGGGTTTCAGCTCAGCCACCATGAAGCTCCTGGCCCCTTGGAGGTTCCTCAGGAAAAAGCTAAGACCAGACAAGGCCCATTTCTGGGGTCTCCCTGCCAGGTTGTCAGAGAGACCAAAGACTCACAGAAGGCCTGGCTGGGTGGAGGCTATGAGGGGAGCAGCCAGCACCCCAGGACCGCCAGCTCCCCAGGACTGCTCATTGCCTCAGGTGTCAGGAGACAGAAACAGGGCTTTCTGGCCAAACCAGGGAACCATGAAATGGGGCTGGAGGCCCAGCTGAGCTCAAAGACAGCAGATACAGCATCCATGGATGGAGGACTCAGGAAACAGATGCATGGCCCCAGGAAGGGTCTGCTCATGTGTGTCCTAGCCTGGCCTCCCGGGCTCAGGCCTGGGGCAGAGAGGATGGCCAGGCTTCTGGGGAGAGCCCTGGACCAGGCATCAGGACACCTGTTCTTTAACCAGCCCTCCAATCTGTCTACCCATCTCCCTGTCCTCTCCTGCCTGGACTGGTTCCACTGCTTCTCATGCCTAACCATGCCCCCATCCCCACCCCACGCCGGTTCCAATCTTACACCTGCAGTTACACCGCACAGCCACTAGGACGACGTTTCTACAAATCTGGTGATGAGGCTCCCCCTTCATAAAGCCTCCGTGGCTCCCCAGGGCCCTGCAGCTGAAGAGCAGCTCCTCACCTTGGCTCATGCAGCCTTTCAAACTCCCACTCCCCAGACCTTATTTTTCTTTCTTTCTTTCTTTTTTTTGTCTTTTTGCCTTTTTTGGGGCCGCTCCCATGGCATGTGGAGGCTCCCAGTCTAGGGGTCTAATCGGGGCTGTAGCTGCCGGCCTGTGCCAGAGCCACAGCAATGTGGGATCCGAGCCGCATCTGCGACCTACACCACAGCTCACGGCAACGCCGGATCCTTAACCCACTGAGTGAGGCCAGGTATTGAACCCACAACCTCATGGCTCCTAGTCGGATTCGTCAACCACTGCGCCATGAAGGGAACTCCTCCAGGCCTTATTTTTCCACATCCGCTTCTGTGTGCTCCATTCACGGCAGACTTGCTTGAGTTTTTGAAATGTTAGTTTGAAACATAAAATCGCTGATATTTGACCATGTTTGACATCCAACACTCATAAGATCTCAACTGAACACATCTGTCTGTGCCTTGGGCATCTGCACATGCCATTCCCACACACCCCTCGCCCTCCCCATCGCCTTCCCTCGCCATCACTTTCTCCTCCCCCAGGTTTCAGCCCAAATGTCATTTCCTCCAGGAAGCCTTTCTTGGTGTTCCCCCGCCAGCCTATACTCCCCTCTGTGACATGCTTTGAGGTTGTAATGATGTTTGATGTCTGTCTTGTGCTAGCTCGCAAGTCCTATGAAGCCAGGATCGCATCTGTCTTGCTCACCCTGCAGTCCCGGTAGCTGGCATGCGGGCTGCCATATAGTATGCACCCAGTAAAGGCCCACGAGCAACCAACTGCATGTGTGAATGAGTGGACAAAGCCCCTCCCCAACCAGCTGTGTGACCTTGGATTGTTCCATCTCCCTTGGAACTGTCCATCAGTTTCCGCATCTGCCAACGATGGTAACCATCCCTACATCAGAGACACATGTAAATTAAGTGACATCAGGTAAGCCCAAGTATTTGGCATTATACTGCTCAGCAGGTTGACGGGCCCTCCCTGGAGCTGGCTGCAGCCACCAGGCTTCTTTCTGACCCACAGGCACTGCCAAAGGATGAGTGCTGTAGAAGACATACAGGGAAAGGCCCGATGTTAAGAATATTCCTCACAACCACCACGCTGAGTCAGCTTTCATGCAATTGTATAACCTGGAGCAGGCACAGTCCTGGCCTTTTAGGGAATTCAGAAAGCCTGAATTTTTACAGCCTCTCCAGCTGCACAACTGAGGATGCCTAGAATGGTGGAAGGAATCCAGAGACCCTCTGAAATATCCCTGGCCAATCTGTTCTTTTTTTATTTCAAATAGTTGCACCTGCAGTACATGGAAGTTTCTGGGCGAGGGGTTGAATTGGAGCTGCAGCTGCCAGCCTACACCACACCCATAGCAATGCGGGATCCGAGCCTCGTCTGTGACCTACGCCACAGCTCATGGCAACGCCAGATCCTTAACCCTCTGAAGGGGGCCAGGGATTGAACTCACATCCTCATTGGTGCTAGTCAGATTCTTAAACCCCTGAGCCACAGTGGGAACTCCTGGACAATCTTCTTGAACATCTCCCAGGACAAGAAGCTACTACTCCCAAGGTATCTTACTTAATCTTCCAAGAGCACTGAATGCAAAATGGTTGGTGTTGAACCAAATTCTGCCTTCTTGGACCATCTCCCAGCCAGCCCCAGTTCTCTCCTGGGACTGCTACCATCAGGTCTGCTCTCTCTTCTACACTGCAATCCCCAGACACTGAGAGCGAACCACTCTGGACTTCATGTCTGCAAACGCTGGGCTTTGAGTTTCCTCTATAGCCTTCAGCCTCCATTCCTGTACCATGGGAATAGCACATGCTGCATTTACTTCTCTCTGCGTGGGGCTAAGACTGATGAAAAGAAAGAATTAGCATCTTTGCTCAAAGACAGAGGCTGCAGGAACCCCAGGTCCTCCTTCCTCCAGGCCTCAGATCCAGTTCTGGGATCACAGTAGCTCCCAGAAAAAGCCATCTTCTGCTGAATGAGTCAAGCTCAAAGGCTATGGCTACCCAATCTCCCCAGCCTCCGGGGGAGAGTGATGCCTGCACAGATAGATCACGCCAATGGATTAGGTAGATAAAGTAATTGATTATTCCATAAATCAGTATCTCCATGAAAAACAATCCCAATTTTTTAAAAAAGAAAATATTATAAATCTGTCTCAACCCATGTGACTGAAAGTGTAGCCATTTCAGTTTAATTGTCTGAGAGCTTCTTTGCTACAGTCCCAGGGGGGGAAAAAGAAGTCCCTGAAGCTACTAACTCTCAATCTAGATGTTTCCTTCCAAACCCCATGAATGGCCATGTCACATCATGGATGAGATGGGTTTACACTGCCAGCAGGAAGAATCCTGGCCAGAAAGACGAACTTCCTCACCAAGGACACAGAATCGGATCCTTTGGAGACACACAAAAATTGATATGAACCCCTGTCCCTCCCTTTTCCTTCCTACTCACACATGTATGCACTCCATCTGGGCAAGTTAAGGCTCAGTTCTTCCACGAGACAGAGACCTGGTCAAAATGAACCTTGGGCGGAGCTTGAGGATGGGGTGCAATAGCTCAGGAGCGAAAGACCTCTCAGAACAATATAAATAATGAAATGATTTAGGAGAAAGGGCAAGAGCAGGGTGGAGGAGGACAGGGCAAAAGGGAAGAGACGTGGCTTCCCAGCTGGCACTACTGTGTGACTTTTACCTTGTCTCGTGTCTTCTCTGAGCCTCAACCCTCCTCCCTAGAACACCGGAGAATAAGGAAGATCTACATGCAGGGATCTAGCCTGATCCGTACATGCCTAAATGTTCAACGAACCATGGTTATCACTTAAGGTCACCCTCTGGGACCTATCATGAGGTCATTCAGATGCCACCAGGTCCAGGGTCCAGAGATGCTGCATCACCCCACCCCCAGACCCCCACAATCCCCTGGCCTGTGTACTCTGCAGTACACAGAGTGGGCGATCCATAAATGTTTGGCGAATCAATGAGTCAGCCTAGCGACCATGTGAAAAAGACAGGAAATAAACACTAAATTACAAGCAGCATAAAAATAGCTGCATTTCCAAAGCAGATTTTTTTTTTTTTTGATTCTGCGAATCAAGCAGGAGCAGTTAAAAACCCCAGTTCCCTCTCACTAAGATGTCTTAAACCAGGGCCCCCTGGAGAAACCCTATTCTGTAGATACCACAGCCCATGTCTTCCCTGTCCATTCCAGAGCTTTCTAGCTGCATTTTGACTCCAAGGTGCCATCTTGCCCTCTAAATCCCAGGAGCCCATTAACCTTCCTCCTTGTTCAGAGGCAAATGCCCAGTTCCTCTGACTCTATCTTTCCAACACCCTTAGCTTCCTATGTCTTGGCTTCTGGTCCAGATGTTTTGGCCACGCTCAGTACCCCAGTGGTGGATGAAACTCCCCCTTTGTCTGAGGCACGCTGAGGTCACCCATAGCATGAGTTTCCTGTCTTGGAGAGACCTTTGTCAATGCCAGCTCAT
Organism: Phacochoerus africanus; assembly: GCF_016906955.1. Taxonomy (NCBI): domain Eukaryota; kingdom Metazoa; phylum Chordata; class Mammalia; order Artiodactyla; family Suidae; genus Phacochoerus; species Phacochoerus africanus. The sequence goes on from NC_062551.1 coordinate 92,708,357, forward strand.
CACAAGGCTTCCAGACACATCCAGGTGGTGGAGCACCTGGTACGGCTGGGGTTCTTCGGGGAACGCCACAAAGCTGTGACACATATAATTCCCATCACCTGAACGAGGAGTAATTTTATTTACTAGCAGAAAATAAGGCTCTATTATAGGTATGCAGGGCTCCACGATTCAGGAAATAATAACACACAAAATACTTTTAAGAAATCACATTTAGCAGGATAAAAATACATAACACAAGCCTACTTACCAAATGCAATGTGAAAGATGATGCTGACAAGCTGAGCAAAGACGGTTGGTATCAGGTGTGATATTTGACAATGGAATGTTCACTCATTTTGTCATCTGCTACTGCTCCCTAGCAGACAAGCTGTACAAGGCACCAAAGGTTTAAGAACAATTTATGTGGGAGAAAAAATAAAGGAAAAATTCTCTCCACTGGCTCCATTTTCTTTTACTGTGGGCTCCTCGATTTGAACGACCACAAATAATAGTTCTTACTAGCCTACTGTGCACCTGTTAAACACCTCGGTCTGGTTTATGAACACCAGAGTCCTAGAGGAATAGCATTCAGGGGTGGGGGGAACCGCCTGTTTACCAAGACCTTCCAATAATCGCATCACCCCTACTAAAATAGTCAGCATGCAGATGGCTATCCCGGGGCCTGGCTGCTCTCCGTGGTGCTGAATGCAGAGGTTGGGGTGAACCTTCATTTCCCTGCCTCTCCCCGAGCTATACAGGGTTTTATCACTATTTACAAGTTTTTATGAACACATATGAAACTGATTTGTATTTCTCCCTCAACGCGGCGGCGGGGGGGGGGGGGGGTTCATAGGTCGCTTTTCACCACATGGGGAAAATCTAGTCTCCTTATCTCTCTTAAGACTGCAAATTTAAAGCTTCAATTGTGTGCATGTTTGTGTGTGTGTGTAACAGGAAAGTGGACAGGATTTTCTTCATAGACTGGGGGTGGGTCAGAGACCCATGTTTTCATCTGAATTTTGCATGGCTCACCAAAGGATGTGGCACAAGTCATTTCCCCTTTGCAATCCTCAGTATCCCTATCTGGGAGAGAAAATAAAAAGCGGGGAACAGGTACTGTTCTCCCATAGCTCTGACTTTGGGGTGCCTCCAGGTGCGTTCTGGTTCTTCCATGGGCTTGGAGACTGTCAGGCAGGATGACCTTGCCTGGTCTCATCTAGCAGAGATTTTCTGGATCCAGGAGTGGAGACAAAGCTCAGCTTCTCTTGCAAGAAGCCCAGGGTTCACTCTCTCTGCTCAACTCTCCCCCAGCCCTCGGTCCCCATGGAGCAGCCATAATTCAGCTAAACCTGAGCATTCACCCATATTTTATTTACTGACTCCATGTTACGAGACAAGTAAAATAGACGGCTGTCACCTCTATTAAACTGGGCAGGAAAAATGGCCATGTAGCAACAGGCTCTTTGTGCTCCTAATGTGTTATCTGTTTCCATGGGGAGGGAAGCAAGACAGGGGAGGTCCTAGCCTCAGGAGAGAGCCTGGTCCTGTCATGTTGTGGGAGGAGCTCAGGGCTTTCCTGCAAACCTGTTCCCCCACCCTCACTCTCAGCTACGCTAATTCAATAGGTCAGCCCCGTCGGTCAGGAATTGGGACCATCACTTAAGTACTCAGTGCCCCCCCCCGCCCCAATCCAAAGTAAAGTCACTGTACTCATTCATTAGGCTTTGGATAAAGAATGGCTGCTAAGCCCCAATGTGGGAAGCCTATGCTAGAGAAGCAAAACCTTCGATTGGTCATCTCTTACAAGTACACAAACACACACACACACACATTCACACGCTTCAAACCCAGCATGGACCATGTTTATGTTCCCAGGCTAAACGGTCCAGGTTGGAGTTCCCATCGTGGCTCAGTGGTAAGAAACCTGACTAGTGTCTGTGAGGGTATGGGTTTGATCCCTGGCCTCGCTCAGTGGGTTAAGGATCTAGCGTTACTGTCAACTGCGGTGTAGGTTGCAGACACGGCTCGGGTCCCCCATTGCTGTGGCTGTGGTGTACGCTGGCAGCTGCAGCTTCAGTTCGACCCCTAGCCTGGGAACTTCCATATGCCTCCGGTGCAGCCTGAAATGGCCCAGGATGACTGTCTATACAGCCTGAATCTCCAGGTTAACCATAAGCACCTCTCTTTACACAAAACTGTCATGTAGACCTGTTGTCTACGCATCCTAGCGGGATCCAGTGATGAGGTGTAAACAGGAAAGGGAGAGGCCTGACCAATGACTGGCAGCAGCACAGGTGGCACAGCTGCAGTTCTGCCTGGCAGCTGTCCCGAGTGACCTGCCTACTGAGGATGGAACAGCAGAAGTCCTCTTCTGCGGTCGAGCTCCCAGACGGGGCAGCAGAGATGCTGAGGAGCAAGTGGGAAGGAGGGAGGGCTGAGGTCAGAAAAGACAGGAGGATCATAGTTTTCTTCTGTTTCTTCTCTTTTTGGGGGGCCATGCCCATGGCATGTGGAAGTTCCTAGGCCCAGGGACTCAACTCCAGCCACAGCAGTGACAACACTGGATCCTTAACCACTAGGCCACCCGGAAACTCTCTTCTGTTTCTTCTTGAAGTCGACAGCTTGTGTCTCTCTCAAGAGAAGAAACATCACAATATGAACCAGATGATGGATGTAAAGGCCCATTCTAGACGTGAAAAAGAAAATCCCCCTCTGCTAAACACGCCAGCTCTGCCCAAAAGATCTCATGGGAAAGGCCTTGACCTAGGAGGTGCTGAACTGAAGGAGCACAAGAATACCATGGACAGCACTGGACTCTGACGTCACAGAATAATCTAATGCTTTTCACGAAATCCTTGTCGACGACATAGAAAGAGTATTGAGCTGAATGACCAGGCAGTTAGGCAGACTTATATTCAAAGGAGTGTGTTCATCAATGCATTCATTTATTCGACAGATGGTTATTAATCGCCTGCTAGATGCGCTGGGCAAACTGGTGAATAAGCCAGCTGAGGTGCACACTTGTGTGAAAGACTTTTCTAAGAGAGCCTCTCCCTCATTGTAACCAAGAATTACAAGTGCTAAGACAAGGGTAGTTTAGGGTGCTGCAGGAAAGGCTTTCTGGAGAAAAAGACATGTTTGCTGAGACCTGAAGGATGACTAGAAGTTAGCCAGAGGAGTTCCCGTCATGGCGCAGAGGAAACGAATCTGACTAGGTAGGAACCATGAGGTTGCAGGTTTCATCCCTAGCCTCACTCAGTGGGTTAAGGATCCAGCGTTGTGGTGAGCTGTGATGTAGGTAGCAGACACGGCTCGGATCCTGTGTTACTGTGACTCTTGGCTGTAGGCCGGTGGCTACAGCTCCAATTAGACCCCTAGCCTGGGAACCTCCATATGCTGCGGGAGAGGCCCTCGAAAAGGCAAAAAAAAAGACAAAAAAAAAAAAAACAAGGATCCAGCATTGCCATGAGCCGTGGTATAGGTTGCAGATGCGGCTTGGATCTGGTGTTGCTGTAGCTCCAATTAGGCCCCCAGCCTGGGAACCTTCATATGCTGCAGGAAGACAAAAAAAAGAAGAAGTTAGCCAGAAACACAAAACAGCAAGAGCAGAGGCCCAGTGTAAAGGAAAGCAGAGAGTCCTCGGGGGACTTAGATGTTCAGTACAGAGGAGGGGAGGGCGTGTGTGAGGCAGGCGGGACAGGGCATGAGACTGGAGCTGCGACCACAGCATGTCAAAAGGGTCTGACAACGTAAGGAAGCCAGTGGGACTCTGAAGCTGGTTAAAGTATAGGGTGGTGGGTCCAAGACCCCTGAATAAAGCTGACAAACCCTGACATTGGTCGCTTCCTGCCGAACATGTTGATGGCAGGGCTGGCTGCAGTGAGGGAAGGCACGTTCTCCCCAGGCTCAGATGGCACGACGAAGCATGCCAGACCACAGAAAGGGAGTCACAAAAGCACCACTGTCCAGATCAGTGGTTCCCAACCCCCAGCCATACTGCAGACCAATCACCACTTAACCTCTCTCCCACAGACCCCTGCGCGAGGGGGAGGCCAGGGAGGAAGAAACCCATGCCTACCTCCCAAGGATGGAGCGACGGGAAGAGACTTTGGTGGTCCAGACACAGAGAGCAAGAATAACTGCCTGAAGGTTCAATGATAGGATTTACCAGGGATAAATGACAGGTCCCGCCTTTAGGCTCAAAGATCAACTGCCAAAGAGCGGGTGAGAGAGAAGTGATAGATCGGCAGCGAGGCCCGTGGAAAAGACCTCGTGATCTCCTGAGACCACCACCTCAGGAGAAATCAAGAGAGTGAAAGGGCTGCACAAAAGGCTGAAATAACCAGGGGTCGGCTAAGTAGACAGCAATGCTGAGATGTGAGGAGCGGGTGAGCTGACCTGTACGCGGGACTGTGGTTAGCTCTTAACACCCACTGAAAGAATGGGTGATCTTTAGTCTGGAGGAATGCCTTTACACTTCTGTGGGATTGCATTGTGGGACAGGATGCAAATCGAAGCCAGAATCAAGGGGTGGGATGCGTATAAGAGTAAGAGCAATGGATCACATGTATTCAGTATTTATTCAGTACCTGCCACAGCTGTGGCCTAACCATGTTATGTGCATTCACTCATTTAATCCTTATTAAAAAAAAAAAAACACAAGGCAGGTACTATCATTATAGTTATCATCATCATTGTTGTTATTATTATTATGGTATTATTCTCATGAGAGATGAAGTAATTTGCCCAAGATCACACAGGTGGGAAGTGACTGAGGCAGCCCTCAAATTCAGGCTGTCAGATTCCAAAACCTGTAAGTTTATCCACAATGTTAGACGGCAAGCTTCCTTCGAGCCAGGCATCTTAATTCTCACAAGGACCCCATGGGGTCAAATCTATTCCTGGCCTCATGCTACAGGTGAGGAAATCCAGACTTAGAGAAGTTAAGCGACTCACCCAAAGTGACACAGCCCAGAGGTGGGGAGGGGAGGAAGGGAGAGTTTAAACTCAGACAGATGGATTTCAGAACCTACACGGTCAACATCCAAGTCATACTGCCTTCCCCGGAAATGCAGGGAGACCACTTTTAGGGGAAATTCTGCAACAAGGGCTGGAGTGCGCCAAAACATTTGCAATAAAGAACAAAGCAAGGTCAAAAAGTAGTGAGCTTCCTGTCACAGGGGGTATTCAATCAGAGACTAGATAGCCACCTGCTAGGTGGGGGGGTCCTCCAGCAACTGAGAACAGTGGCTCTTAAAGCCTAGTCCCCAGAGGAGCATGAGGCAGCATTACCTGGGAACCTATTAAGATGCAAATTCTCAGGCCTCACCCAAGACCCATTGAATCAGCTCTGGGGGTGGGACCCAGCAGTCTGCATTTTACTAAGCACTCCCGGTGATTCAAATGCATGTTAATGTTTGAGAAGCAAGGCCTAGACTGACCCCTGGGGTTCTCTTCAGCCTGGATTCTGTGATTCTTCACCATAGACAGGAAATGCGATGCCTGGAGCCCCGGGAAGGCCTTGGCTCCCTGCTCCTGCTTTTCCGCCCAATTGGGCAGGCTTTTTGGAATAGCATATTTCAGTTCTGCAAAGCAGATGCAGGAAGGCTTTGCAGAAGTCTCCCTCGTTCCCATATTTAAAGAGCTCAGCCCTGCAGTGGTTCAGAGAACTCTATAAACCCCCTTCCATCGCAGCCTGTCTGCGTCGATCCCTTTAATAGCGCAAGACTTAATTGTCTCCTATGGATTGGAACCCTTTTCACACAAACTGGAATCTTAGCTCCTTCTCCTTTTCTTTTCCCCTCCGCCTTCCTTTACCACCATTCGTATAGCACCAAAGAATTTGGAGTCAAGGCCACCACTCCCCCCGGATCTCACTCCATCTCATTATCTCCCATCTGTAAGATCACCACGGGGACTCTCTCCTCCCTCGTTTTTGTTGTGGCCTCATTACCTGGTGTCTCCCAGCAAAGCCAGCAGTGTCTATCCCCTGGGGCCCAGCCTCCAGCCACAGACCGACCCTCTCTGCCTCAGAGAGCAAGCTTGGGCTCCCCATCCAAAAGGAGCTGATCAGGACTCCCTGGACCAGTCCCTCAAGAGCATCCCAGGACCAAGGTCTTCCCAGCGGCGAATACACACAAAATGAATTTCACTTAAAATGCTGCACATGAAGGGAAGAAGCAGCACCCGTGGGTTTCAGGTGTGTGATAGATAACAGGCCAGGAGGAGTCTGGGAGCTTCTGAATACACAGGCGCATCCTAGGAAGAGCGCCCTCTGGCTCCCTAGCACAGCAGGGAACTGTCACAGGCTGCTGGAGCCATCCCTTCCACTCCTGGGCACATGGGTATGTGGGAAATGGGCAAATGCCACATACTGATCACAAGGTTGGCACAAGGCAAAGGGCATATAAGAAGCAGAGAGCCTCAGAGCTCGGAGTCAGACAGCAGAGACACTGCCTCTACCCTTGGGAAATCCTTTTTCACCTAACATTTATTAAGCATCAGGCGCTGTGCAAAGAGCTTTATATACTTCATCTCCTTTAATCTTCGCAATAACCCTGTGAGGACCACACTATAAGGTTGGACTATATGAAATTTTTGTAGCTCAAAACCATGGTTTAACCTAATGTTAATATTTCTATTTCATGGATGAGGAAACGGAGGCTCAGAGGTAAAGTGACTTGCCCAAGGTCACACAGTTGGCACGTATTAGACTCCCCCTCAAACTCAGATCCACTGCATTTCATCAACCCCGAAACACACCGTTATATGCTGAGATGCTAAGAAAGAAAAAAATCCTGCAGATAAACTTGGACTTGACATGTGAGACACAGACTGATTTGAAGAGATGTGAAAATGTGTGTGTCAGGGGGTGGGGGGCGGATTCCATGCTAAAATCAATGAAATACATGATCTGACTCCAAAAATATCTTCACTAGAGAAAGCCCTTGACATACCGACAAGCAGAGCTACAGCCAAGGTCATTAGTTAACAAGGTACAAAGGTCAAAGGAAGCACAGAGAGGGACGTGGAACGTGAGCTTTGTGGGGAAGGGATAGCCTGGGTGGAGCAGGAGGTAGTGCAGACCTGGAGGTAATTTCAAGGAAATAAACCAAGGTTAAGATGGGGTCAGTGCTCTCAGCCCAGCAGCTATAACACGTGGCTGAAGGGAAGCAAAAGCAAAATCAGAAGGACCCGTTTTTTTTTTTGTCCTCAAACCCAGCCCCCTTGCCCTCAGTCCAGTCTTCTCCCCTCTCCCAGTCACATTCAGTTGGGATTTGGTTTCCGGAGCACAAAGAGAAGCAGAGGAAACTGCCAAACTCACGGGCCAATAGGTACCTGCCAGGGAGGCAGCTGGAGCAGAACATTTAAGGAAGTGCTCACTCTCGAGGGCAATTGTGTGGGCAGTTGCATAGGGGCAGGGCCACCATCTGAGAGCCTCCTTAAATCCTGCTCCCCAGCCGCCTCATTCACCTCATTCTAGTCCCGTCCTGTACTGATGTCAGACTCCTCTCCTCCAACGAGAAGAAATGCTGAGCTTTGAAGAGCCCTGAAGCTTTTCTGCAGAGGCATCATATCTATCTGACTCCATTTGAGGCAGGCAGTCTCGTGCCCATTTTACAGATGAGGAAATTGAGAGCCTGGGAAAAACATGTGACCCCTCTGATCATGTTTGTTCCAAATCTGTCACCTCTGTAGGGCTCTGGGCAGTGCAGTGCCCCCACTTCCAAAACAGTTCAGTCTCTGGGGGTTGCCATTATCCCAGTCTCCCCAAGTCCCCTGGATGAAGGAACACTGTGCAGGAGAAAAAGAAATGTGGGTTTGCCTTTGCTCTTGCAGGGGTGGCACAGGGAAGGGCGGACAGACAGCTCTTGCGCCCAGGTCCCCATACCCAATCCACAATGTCTGTGGGACAGTAACACAAATTCTATTGTGCTGGCAGATCCCACCCTCCATTGTCCACCAGACTCAGTTAGTGGCAAGGGGGGCTCTATTTAGAAGGGCAGAATGGGACTCTTGCTTAAAAGATGACCCTGAAACCGATTAGCCTGGAAAGGCTATTGGAGGGGAGAGGGGATGGGATTGAGGAGGGAAAGGAGAGGAGAGGGAAGGAAAAAAAGGGCAAGAGCTAATTCACTGACCACTTTCTCTGGCCAGGCCACTGGCTGAAAAGGATGGAGACACAGACTCCGGGCCCTGGGGTTTCCTCAAGGCTTTGATGATGATGTCTTTGAGGACAGCCTGGTGGCTGCCAGGGTGACACACATGCTGGAGTTTCCAGAGTAGAGGGATTCCTGTGGGCCAACCGGCCACACTCAAGGGAGAGTTCAACCTTTTTCTTTTTTTTTTTTTCCTGCTTTTTAGGGCCACACCTGCGGCATATGGAGGTTCCCAGGCTAGGGGTCTAATCGGAGATACAGCTGCTGGCCTATGCCATAGCCACAGCCACAGCAACGCCAGATCCGAGCCGAGTGTGTGACCTCCACCACAGCTTACGCAACACTGGATCCTTAACCCACTGAGCAAGGCCAGGGATTGAACCCACAACCTTGCGGTTCCTAGTCGGATTCGTTTCCACTGCGCCATGACGGGCACTACAAGTTCAACCTTTATTGGGGGCTTGGATTAAAGTCTTAGACAGAATCCAGAAGCCCAGACAAGGTGGGGTGCGGTCAATGCAAGGATGTGTATTGCACATGCAGGGGTGGGCAGGCCCGTCTACACCTTTCCTCTAGAGCATGCATATCTGACCCTGAGTCCATCAGCAGGGACAGTACTGGCACTGCTAGGGTTAAATGTCACAGGACCCTGCCCCCCCACAGCCATCCAGGCCAAACAGCCCAGCCAGCCAGGCCACACTCAACACCCAGAACCATGCCGGGGTGGGGGTATTGCACTCCCCCGCCTGTGAAAAGCAGTGCTTCCCATCTTGTGGTTCCACAGACACTGGAAAGCATGGGATCTGGGGCCAGGCTGGCAGGAGTTCTCAGCCTGCATCCACCTCTCACTGGCTACGTGATCTTGGGCAAGTGATTAGTTTCCTCATCTGCAAAATGAGGGTAGTGTGTGCAGAGTGGTAAAAGCTAAACGAGATGGGGGATGGGAAATAGAGCAACAACTACCTTTCTTCCTAGTCACGTGACTAGTCATTGTTTGAAAAGCAGGGTTCCTGGCAGCTAGTAAGTGCTCAATAAATCTGGGCCATCGTATTGTCATTGTGTGTTGTTTTGTTATTTTGATTTTGCTCCAGACCCAGGTGGGGTCCGAGGCAGGAGACGCACAGCCACCTTGGCACAGGCACACTGCCCCCTGGTGCTGCTGCCAGGGAATCAGCACCTGCAAGAAGAGCTATTCCAGTCAACAAGCCCAAGGCCGGTCTGCACCACGTCCTCGGTGCATCAGGAGGACCAGCCAGGGTCTGCTGGCTGCTGGTCCCAGAGGAAAGGCTCTGCTCCTGGAGTATTAATCCTCTCTGCTGCCAGGCAGAGTCTGGGGAACCCCAGGCTCCTCTCTGCTGCTGCCCGGCCCAGGGGAACATCGGCTCTCTGGGTTCCCTCTGGAGGGTCCTGAGCAAGCAAGGTGGGGCACAGCTGAAGCAGCGGGAGGCAGAGGCAAGGGCAGCTGACGGCGACAGAGTGGAGGAAGCCTGGCTTCGGCAGATCAGAAACGGTCCCAGTTGTGGAGCACAAGCAAGGCTTCCCCTAAAAGAGCCTCCCCTGCAAATGGCCCTGCCCTCCCCCCGCCAGAGGAAGAGGGGTTCTGGTACCTACCCCCAGGGCATTTGAGCCTCCTCCCCCACAGAGGCGGCTCTGTTTCCTGGGGTGAGGACACAGAGCGCCTGTGGGGATGTGGGGACTCAGGGAGGCGCACAGGCCCCACAAAGGATCCTAAAAGCAGCCAAGCAGCCTTGCGTCTCTGAAGGGTAGGGATGAAGGGGCCGCTCCTCAAAGCCCTTCGAAAAGAGCACGGCGGCGGCGGGCTGGACTTCTGAAGTCAGCTGTCGTGCCGGCGGCAGCAGGGGGATGCGGGTGACCTTGGAAGGGCCTAGTTGGGACGCGGTGGTGGCTCACCCTGCCTGCATCAGCCACCTCTAAAAACCCCAGATCATCCTGACGTCAAAAAGCCTGTTTAGCGCAGTGCGAGGCAGGCATCAAGAAGAAATTAAACTCCAGCTTGGGAAGGAGGGAAGCCCGGGCTGACGGGAACAGCTGGGCTAGAGAGTGGAGGCAGGAATTCCTCAAGTTAATGCTCTCGAGGGCCCCTCGGGCCACTCCCAGGTCTTGTCTGAAGCTATTTACTTCCAGGGGGGAAAACCCTATTGATCTTCATTCAGCGCCTGTCTGCTCCTACACGGCGGCGGCAAGGTTTCAGCGCATCACCAGTCACTGCGAGAAATTTCTCATTGTTTTACACACAGCGGCTCCCAAACTCAGGAGATGGATGTTTAGGACCATTTGGGTGAACTGCTGGGAGGCGAAGCAGACAGGGCTGGTCTGGGAACTCTGGGGGAGGGGACCTCAGGACCCTGGGACAGACTGCAGTGCCCACTAGCCACCGCCTCCATCACCCCCAGCCCAGACTCGGGGCTGGAAACTCTGTTTCGCTCTGTAGATGCTCAAAGAGTCCAGTGCCAGCCAGCAGGTCCCTCCCACCCCCCATCCTGCCACACACACCTGCTTTATGTCTCTGCAGTCATTTGGCTCTGAACCTCCCCCTGGCTGGCTGGAGATCACCACCGCCCCCTGGAGCACCCCAGCTACAGCCACCACTGTCTGGTTCCCTTTTCAAATTTCGGGCTGGCCCTCAATCCTGCAGTATGTATATAACACAAGGAAGGATCCAGCCATGAAACCTACAATGGCGCTGACAGTCCCTACGGGCCTGCACTAAAGGGAACTTTGAAACCACGCAACATCCCAAACCATCGCGGTCACCTCAGTAGTTCACAGATGGGGAAATAAAGGCTCCAGGTTGGTGGCAGAGGGTGGTTGGGCCAAGTTGGCCCAGTAAATTGGTAGAAAGCAGAGCAGAAAACCCAGGCCTCCTGGCCCCTAGCTTGGGGCCCCCTGCACTTCACCTTTTAGATCATGTTATCAGGAAAGCCAGGTCACCACAGGAGGCCACTGGAGTGCTGGGAGGCCCCGTGCACTAAGCTGCTTTCTGTGAGTTAAGACTAGGATCCATCTGAACAATAATAACGATGATAATAATAATAATAAAATGCGGAACAATATGCCTTGAAAACCTTCAATGAGCAACACTTGATAACCACATGCAGCGCACATCTTCCACATATTCATATAAAATAATCAATGATCATTTTTTTCCTGCAGACTACAATCCAATTACTCTCTCTCCCTCGCTTTCTCCCTCACTCTCCTTTGTTACTTGCAAACCATCCAAGCAATCAATGCCTTGACCTCTCCCTCTGATAGACACAATTACAAAAAGACAGAGCAAGGCAATTCATCTATTCAAGACGGATTGTTTGAACACTCTGTCACACTGCCGAGCTATCCATCTCCTTGTCTAAGAGGAAATTTCAGCCCACCCCCCCAAAAGGCACAAAGAGAGGGGGCGGTTATGCTGTTCCCCAGCCCGGAGAGCCCCCTTGCACACCTGCAGGAAAACCCTCTCCCGAGCTGGGGCTCGGCAATGCTCTGCCCACTGGAGGAGGATTCTGCTTCCAGCGCAGCCAGCTCAGGCACCAGTCTCGGGAGCCAGAAGCACCCAGCACGCCCCAGAGCCTGATTTCCAGGGCCTCAGCCAGGGCCCTGAGATCCCAGAACTGGGGAGAGAGGAGAAACGGGAGATGGCATTGGGCCCAGCCAAGGTGCCAGCCATGTCTGGGTTTCAGCATGAGTCTCTCTGTCTCTCTCTCTCAGGGCCATGTCCACTGTAGCCCCTGACTCCAACTAAGACTCCAGACTGGGCTCAGAAGGATGGAAGCTTAGCTTCCCAGGAAGCTCCAGAGAAGCCCAGAGGCCTCAGAGCCTTCCCATCCTCCGTCCCAGCTGGCACAGCTCCGGCGGTCACGTTTGGCATCCGCACAGCACCCCAGTCCTTGGGCTGGGAATCAAATGGGGCAGGACTCTCAGATATAAATGGCTTGGGCCGACACGCTAATTAATCCTGGGGCTTAATACCAAGAAGATTAGAAGAGAGGAGGGCTCTGCCATCCTTAATTGCATTATTACACGCTGAACCCAAGAAAGGGCGGCAGGCTCAGGGCTTCCCCTCAGGGCAGTGAGGAGTCCCCCACTACAAGTCAATTTCACAGTCAGAGGGAGCAGGTGAGGATACAGCATCCTGCTCCTTCTCAGCTCATCCATCTGGGGCTTCCCTCGCATGCCTCTGTCTTCCCTGGGCCCCCACCCCTGATGCTGGGCTGAGAGCTTGCCCGTCCCATGCCTGCTGAGGAAGGACCACAAAAGAGGGAACTGCAATGCTTGGGCTGGGTGCATAGCACATTTGGGGCCCCCATCTTTTCTCCCAAAGGCATTCTACCATGCAGGCCTTCAAAAAAAAAATAGAGGGAAAGAAGGAGGGATTAAGGGAAGTGCTGGCCCACTGCTAAGGGGCTGCCTGCTCCTGGAATGGTAACCAAACTGGGTACTAGGGAAAGCAAATGAACAGAGATAGAAGAGACATTTGGGGCTTGCCAGGAGCAGCCTGAGCTGCAAAGGGTTAAGCTTGGCCGTGAGGGCTGTCCCCAGAGTCGGGTTCCTGGATTCCTCTGCCTCAAATGTCTGCCTGCCAGGGTCCTGGGCATGGATAGAAAGATCCCAGCGTGGGCACAGCTGAAGGCTGTGCTCTACCCGCATCCAGATATGCAGTTCACGAGGAGCTGGGATCCAGGAGAAAGCTGGGGAGGAGAGGGATCGCCTCAAGATTTCCGACTTGCCTCCCAGGAAAATCTTAAGTACGGGAACCAAGCTCGCCATTGGTTCTCCGGCACCCCCTTACGCCGCTGGCGGCCCAGAGTCCGCGCCTGGATTAGAGCCACAGGGGAGGAAGGTGGCCCTGGCTGAGCAGAGCTGTGGCCTCCGTGTGCCAGATGCTGGCGGTGACGCCTCGCGCGAACCCAGGCGGCCCAGGTCTCCGGCCTGGCGGCGGGCGCAGGGCCTGCGTGGCGGAGGCTCCCGCTTGGCCAGGCAGGGCCCAGCCCTGGAGGTCTCGGGCCTGGGATACTCGGGGTCCCCGACCTGCCCGGAGCGCTACCTACAGGGTGCCTGGGGCGGCCACAACAAAGTTAAAGCCCGGAGTAAGAGTCTCCGGCGAGAAGAGACGCGGAGACGCCAGCACCCCAGAAAGCCGCGCGCAGCCCCGCCAGCCGCCGCCAGCTGCGGAGGGATTTCGGCTAACTTTAAAAACCACTCGCATCCTTCTCGTCGCCTTCCCTGGCTGCGCCGGGCAGGATCCTTCGCTCCCTTTCCCCCCGCCCCCCACCTCCGCCTGCGTTGCCCCAGGCGGGGGAGAGGCCTCGGCAGAGACAGACGGCTGGAAAGACCAGCGGGGGCCGCCCCTCCCCTGCCCCGCGCTGCAGGGCTGAACCGGGACCACCGAGGCCGAGGGCGGCACCGTCAGAGGAGACCGGCCACCCTCGTCATGCGAAGCCGGACCCTGAGTCCCCGCGGCGGCTGCTCGAGCTATGCCCCAGGTGCGGGCGAGGGGCCCGCAGGGAGCGAGGACGGAAAAGAAGTTGGCGCCTTCCCCAGGGTTCCCGCTTCGCGGAGAAGCCGGGTCCCAGAACTCGGTCTGCGGCCGGTCCTGCTGACAGTCGCCGGGAAATGCGCCCGCGACTCCGGCTGGGACCAGAACGCTTCGCTACACTCGGCCAGGTCTGGCCTCCTAGGAGCGCGCCAAGGGCCCCTCGCCCGCCGCAGCCCCAATAAGTCAGGCCCGTGACCCCGGCTTTGGAACTTTGTCCTCACCGGGACAAGCTTTTGGTGGTCACCCGGTCCCGGCAGCCCAGGGAGAGCTTGAGAAATCTCTTGGGATCGCGTTCAGAGGCCCCTCGTTCCCGCCCCAGCCCGGGCGCACAGAGACCCCCGGCTCCTGGGAGCCCTTACCGATCCGGATGACGTGGGGCATCCCGCGCGAGTCCGGAATCCAGAAGGCGCACACGAGGAGCCCGGCCCAGTATTCCCAAACCAGACTCCGGAGGCGCCGCCAGGGAGCGGTCATCGTTGGGCGCCGCCGAGCGTGCCCGGGGCGCGGCCGTGGCGGGCTCCCTGGGGCGGCAGCTCTAGGCGCGGGCGCGCAGCAGCCCCCGAGGCGCCGCCTGGCCCAGCTGCCCGGCTCCCAAGCGCCGCTGCGAGTGGGGGGCGCCCCGCGGCGCCGCGCACATCTTACTGGGGGGCCGCCCCGCCGGCGCCCGCCCCGCCCGGCTGCCGCCCACGGGCCGCCCGCGAGCGAGGCTCCTGGGCTCCGCCCGGGCTCCGCTTGGACTCGGTTGTGGCTCGCGTCGGCTCGGCTCCCGCGCGGACTCCCACCTGCCCCGGCTGCCGGGCGCTGGCGTGCGGGCTGCACGCGTCTCCGGCCGCTCCTCCTCCAGCCGCCGCGGATGCTATCGCCCGGGCTCGCACAAAGCCCCGGAGTGGAGTTGCACGCGCGCACACACTCCCTCCCAGCCCCCTCCCCCGCGCCCTGCCTCCCGCCTTCCGCGCCGCCCGCGCTCCCTCCGCGCACTCCCCCGCGCACACACACTTCACACTCACACCCGCCGAGGCGTACACTCGCGAGCTCACACCTGCGCAGGGGGCGGGGAAGGGGACGCGGGACCCGGTTGGGGGTGGGGGACGCCCAGAGAACGAGGACTCTCCTCGTTTCTCAGACGTCCCCATCCAACCTGCCGCCCCCAGTCCCTTCGACTGCGAGGGCACGCAGCCTGGGAGCCGGGCGTGGAGCACGAGAGCTGGCACCGCGAGCTGGGAGACGGCGGCAGCCTAGCGGCCCGACCAGCTGGAAGAGATGCGCCCGCCGGGAGCAGAGGGACCTGGAGCCCGCCGTCTGCGGAGTCTCGCCTTCTCGCTCCCACGCAGCCGATGCCGGCTGGACGGCGGCGGCCAGCCGGAGACTGACCCAGGAACCGATTTCCCGCCCCAATCCCAGCCCTGTGGAAGCAGAGTTAGAGTTGGGGCTGGGACTCGGGCAAGACGGAATTCAAAGAGGATTGCCCACGCTGGGCTAATAGAGGGGCTGCAGGAGCTGGTAGGGGTGGGAGAGTCCGGGGCAGAGTCTCTACGGTGGAAGGCAGGACTTGACCGCGTACTGCAACTAGGGGGGCTTCGGAGAAAGCCAAATCCTTAGATGCATAGGGACGGCTGAGATGCACCCTGGCACTCCCCAACCCTCTTCTCCAACTCTGCAGGAAGAGTTGGCCCCCCTCCCCCAGTCCTCCTGAGCAAGAATAAAGAGAAATTGTAATCTTCCGTGGGACGGAGCAGGACCCATGGGGGAACAAGCTAGAAAGGGTTAAAAAAAAAAAAAAAACCTTGTTTAGTAGCAATAATAATTTTTTTTTCAAGTGGCACTGGGTGTTGAGGGAAGGAAAGAGCTGTGGAGCGAGTCTGGAGCAGGAGGCTGCAAAATTCGCAGTTAGGCGAGTTTAATGACCTTTTTGACAGAGACAAAGCGGTGCCGATACAGTAGATAAATAAACGGGTCTGTCACCACCGGGGCAGCGGCTAGGTTGTGTGTGAATTTATTTTTCTCATTTAAATAATTTGATCTATTCCATCATTCCCAATCTCTCCCATTTGCCAGCTGTCTGGTAAGAGCATGGCCCCCAACATCTGAAAAGCAAATCTTTAATTTTCTTACAAATAGACTACGCGTTGGGCTCTATCTGTCCTGTAGATTCCCCCGTCTTTTCTTTCCCTCCCTATCCAGGCATAGGAGACCGCGGCATTGCCTGAGAATGTGACTATTGCAGCATATCCCATCCTGCCGATTAAGGGGGCACTTCTTCCAGCCTGAAATGGAGGCCACTGTGGCTGTGGAAGGCAGAAGAGGGGAGGCTCCCAGGAATCTCCTCCTGAGACGGGAAAGAAGTGTGCTGGTCTTGAGGGCATCCTCAAAGATCTGCCAGCAAAAGGAGGTTACTTTTTTTTTTTTTTCCCAGATTTTGGGCCTTCCTCACCCATGAGCAGGAGTGGCTGGTTTCCCAAACAGCCACTGAAAAATGTTGCCCAAGGGACCAGAAGGAAAGACATGAAGACCAGAGCCAGAGAAGCAGCAGCTGCCACCTCTTGATAGAGAGTAACCAGCCCCAAGGCAGAAGTGCAGGAGAGGGGAGCCCAAGGCCCCATCCACCAGGATAAAGCTGAGGGAGCCTCTTCATTCAAAAGCGGACACCCCATCCCCATGGCTTATCAGCTTCCAAAGCTGGTTTCATCGCTCCAAGGAACCAAAAAGTGCTGGCTGTTCACAATGGAAGATAACTCCAGGGCCCTGTTGGGACCTGGAAAGGGAAATGGCAGGATCTGAACTCAAGGCAAAGAATTCTCAAGGCTAAAAAGGCTTTACTCAAGGATGCTTAAGGGCTGGGGGAGGGGGAAGCCCAGATGCCAATTCTGTATTGGTTATCCTGCAGGCAGCCTCTTGCCTTCAGAGGGGAAGAAGCAGAAGAGTAGAGGGGTGACTGCAGGGATGGGGCAGATCTGCATTCCAGAGCAGAACCTCGGGAAAGGCCGGTGGGAGAGAGGGATGAGGGGTGGGGACCAGGAAGAGGTGGAGCAGCCGCCGCAGCCAAGAAAGCCAAGAAGAAAGAATGGTACTGGAGAAGTGAAGGGATGAAGGTAGAGGGCGACTCTGAGGATCCCCGGGGCATAAGCCTGTGGCCCTGTCACCCGCAGCCCGCCCCAGCGCCCCTAGGGAAGCCACACAGGCTGGGCCTTGCTCCTGCCGCAGCCCAGAGTGGGCGGGAGTTAGCCAGCGCTGCGGAGGGAGGGTTTCCTCTGCTGCCACGTTGTTGGCTGCGTTGGGGAAAGCCTCCAGCTGCGGAGGCTGCGGGGCTCGGCCCCAGGGCCTGGCAGCCCAGCTGGAACCATGGGCTCGGAGGGAAGCCCACTGCCCGCCCAGCCAAGGGCTGGGCGCCTTATCCTGGATCTGGCTGCAAGCCTTTTTGTAACCCTGAGGTCTCCCCAAACTGACAGCAGCCTCCTGCCTCCCAGTCAGCGGGAGAACGGGATGCATTACGACAACAAAAACAACAGGGATGATAATAATGACCACTAGGACTTATCACATGTTTTCTGCACTCCAGAGGATGTATCATTCGGCGTATCTTATATGCATCGCTTCATCTAACCATCTTGCATTCCTCTGTGATGGGATCTGTGTGACTTTTGCATTTTACAGTTGAGGACTCTGAGCCTCAGACAGGTTAAGGGGTCCAAAGTCACAAAGCCAGTATTAGACCCTTATCCTCCTCCTCCTCCCCACTCCCTCCCTCCCTCCCTCCTCCTCCCTCCCTCCCTCCTTCGTGTCCTTCCATTGTCCTTCTAATATTTATTGGCCATCACTGCCAGGTGATGTGCGTGGGGAGCCAGGACCCCCGTTCCGGGGGCCTCTCTGCATCCTAAGCTTACAGCCCTGACCCTTGTCTTCTCCTGCCTGGGCTCAGCTGGGGACAGGCTCTAGCAGAGGAATCTCCTCACCTCTGCTGGAGGCCCACTGGGGCTTCTGGCTGCTCATACAGAGGCAAAGGGTGAACTAGGATTTGAGTCCTTTACTAGAGCAACCTGGGAAGCTCTGAGTGTCCCCAGCCCACGAGGAGGGACTCGCAGCCCTCAGTCCCAGCCCTCGCCTTGCACTTCTCCAGGCTGCTTTTGCCACCAGCAGGCACCAGGGCTGGCACGATCTCAAGCTGCATCTCCGGGGATGGGGAGCCACCAATCCTGGCTTCTCGAATTGTTGGTAAACAAGTCTACCCACCAGCCAGGCCTCCGCTCCTCACTCCCTCACGAGGCAGTCAGAGCCGGATTTATGAGGCCTCCAAACCTCATTCAGACTAATGCAGCTTTTCATTCCAAAATAAAAGGGGCCGCTGTCTGAAAGGACAAGTGCTCCCGCATATCATTAACATCGCAAGTCGCTGCCAGCCAGATTCACGTCTCCCACCGGCTGACAGGTGGGGATGGGGGAGGAAGAAACCCTAGGCTGCCAGCCCCCTCCCCGCAAACCTCTCCCCCGGCCTCCCTCGGGGTGGGAGGGCCCCCCCCCACCTCTGTGATGGCCAGGCCAGCGCATTTGGACGAGTCCCCAGTGTGTGTGTTTTGTTTAGACTGATCCACTCTAGCTCTCAATACCCCCACAATCACGGTGAGTGATGAGGCCCTGGGCTCGAGTTACCGAGATTCACGATCGATCTCCGCTTCCCCAGAAAACCACCAAGCACAGGCGTGTGGTTGCTGAGTGCAGATTCCTAGGACTTGAGTGCCCTCTGCTGAAGCCTGCCTACCTTCATCTCCCTTCAGACTGTCCAGCGGGTAGGCTGCTGGTGTGGGCTGGACCCTGAAGCCGCGACTCTGGCCACTCCCCTAAGTGGCAGCTAAGAAGATCCGTGCTACACGCTAGCTCTGGGTGCCTGGGTGAGAACGAGGGGGTGCCTGGGTGAGAACAAGGGGAGAAACTGCCTCGAGCCCATCTTACAGGCGGCGGGGGAGTGGGTGTTGGGGAGGTAGCCAGGACAGGAAGCTACCGGCCCTTGCTGGATCTTTGTCACCTGCCTGAGCAGGAGGACGGAGGAGGGAGAGGTCTTCCTCATACCCACTCTGAACTTGACAGCGTTAGAGTTTATGCCAACCACAAGAGCCAAGCCCCGGCCCTTCTCAGGACACTGTGACCTGCTTCTTGGCCCAGGGACAAAGACCCTTTCATCGGCCTTTGTCCCTTCTCCCGTCCCAAGAAGGAAGAAGCACAGCAGTGGCCGCCTGCCACCTGAGCAAGCAACAAGCCCTGTGCGGGTTGCATCACCTTAAATTTTTGTCAACAGTCAAGCAAGTTCATTCCCACTGAAGTCAATTCCTGTGTTTATTGTCAGCTTAACCTGCTGCTGAGAGTTATTTCTCAGCAGCAAGGGAGCGAGGTAGACAAGCCACCAGAGAGATGCTATTTTCCTGACATCTGCCTTTCAATAGTTTGGGTGCTGTTCTGGTGGCAAGTAAAGCAATCCTTTCTGTATCTATATGTAAAAGAGCAGTTTCTGAAGCCAAGGGGGTTCTGCTGCCACAGGGAGAGGGGAGGAGGGGAAAACTGCCCAGAGGAAACCATCACTGCCCAGGTGCCCTGAGCCCCAGTACCAGGGGTGAGGACAAGTCCCTCGCTCCCTCCTTGGAGCCATTCAGTCATTTCCTAACTAGGTTATTCATGTGGTCCTTGGACCATTCACTAGACATTCATTCAGCTGTACCAATTCATTCATTTGTTCATAGGATCATCCACCCTGTCATTTACTCTTTCATTGATTCATTTACTCAGCCCCTTATCCGTTTATCCTCTCATCCATTCATTCCATCCTTCCTAGGTCATTCATTCATTCAGTCACTTCATGACTCATTTACTCATTCATGCATGTGTTCAATCTTTTGTTTAATTATTTGCTCATTTTTCCCCTCATTCATTCACTCACATTCACCCACTCCCTCACTTATTCATTTATTGATTCATCCCTTGACTTAGTCACCTGTGCTGTTATTCACTCACTCAGGCGTTCACTCCTTCATTCATGGGTTCAGTCCATTGCTCGGGTACATTTTCATCCACTCACTCGCTGTCATTCGTGTGCTGCCTCCCTATCAAACTGGGCAGACCCTGCCTGCTTCTTCTGTCCTCAGCCACTCTTCAGGCTGAGCCTCAGACACCATCCAACCTCACGGTACAGCCCAGGGTGCCCTAGCGCTCTACTGGGCTCACCAGTCAGCCCCCCAGTCTTTGTGGCTCCCTCAGAGCATCCAGCTCTCTTATCTTCCACTTCACCATGCAAGTCAGCAACCTTCAGGATTCAGTGGACCTCCCTGACCCTGGAGATGATTTGGGCATTTGAGTTGCAAAGACCAAAGCCCAGAAAGCCCCAGATCTCAGGTCTGATGATAGAAGTAATATTAGAGGTGCCCCAGAGGCCACCACATTGAGCCAGAAGCCACATGGGCTTCCATTTCACATGATCTCTTTGTCCTGAAACAACCCAGGGATGGAGAAAGGGGCTTGGAGGAACCAAATAACTTGCCCACAGATAACCTGCTGGGGTTGGGGGGGGGTGGCTGTGCTTGGCTCCGTGTGATAGGGAGAGGGTGAATGAATGGGCAGCTGAATGATGGGAGAGTACGTGATAGTGTGAATGAGTAAGTGAGAGAAAGCGGATGAATGAACAAGTGAGTGAATGAATGAAACCCATGCCCAGCAAATAGGGGCAAAACTGAGTTTCTGACTCAGGTTTCTGGATTCCTAGTCCAGTGCTCTCTCAGCTGGTAGACACCGTGCTCGCACACCCTGACCTTGTAGGGTATAGTAAGAGGCAGAGGTTGGGGGTGGAGGTGGGACAAAACTAGAGCTTTTTCTGGAGAAGCGCTGCTTTCAGAGGCTGCAGCGAGCCGTTCTGCCTGCACCTGTCCCCCCGCGGGCAGGAGGCTGCCATCACCCCTCCTTAGAGAGCGAGCGAGAGAGTGAAACGTGAAAATCCAATCACTGAGCGATAAGAAATAAACAAGTGAACTTCTCCAAGTTTGCCAGACTTCCCTGCCCGAGGCCAGCTTAATTAAAGTTGATGTAGAATTTTAAAGTGGGAAAATAATTAGGGCAAGTGGTAGAAAAAGAGAGAGGAAGGAAAACATTGTTTTGTTTTGTGTTTTGCTCCCTCCTAATTATGCCACAGACTGCCTCTCCCATGGATCCCATCCCAAGTCTGCCCTCCGCCAAGATTCCAGCAGGTGGTCCAATGTGTGAGCGGTGCAGGCACACCTGTGCCTCTCTGGCACGCAGGTATGGCACTTCTCTGCCCGCAAGACAGGCAAGAAGGCGGGCAGCCAGCTGGGAGTGGAGAGGAGCGTGTACCCACTTAGGAGGAGGAGATGGGGACTGAAGGCTGTTGGGAAGAGATGCTGCCTCTCCTGCCCCAGGGCCAGAGGCTGTGGGCCTGGGTCCCCAGCTCTCCATGATGTCAGCCCTGGGCTCTGAGGGGGACAGTCCCAGCCCCCACCTCCTGATACCACAGATCCCCGGTGATATAGCCGCTATCCTATCTTGATCTAGGGAGAGGTTTTCCTCCACCAAACATGGAAGTACTGGTGTTTGTGCCCAGAATGGGGGTGGGGGTGGGCAAAATTCCAGCTGCAGCAAGTGCTAGAAATCCACCTCATCCCGCACCCAAGCTCTCGGGGTTCAAACATGCCCTTGCTTTCTTGATGCTCCTTCTTCCAGTGTCTTGTCCATGGGCACCAAGGGCACAGGGAAGCTGAGCACCCGCTCAGGGAGCTGGTCAGAGGCATGGGCAGCCTGGGCTGAGGAAACTACAAGCTGTTCCGCGGGAAGGAGACAGCAGATCTCTTGGGATTTCTTTGAACAGGGCTGGGCAGGTATGCAGAAGAGGGCACCTGTCCCTGGCACTATGCCTTTACACACACACACACACCTGAGTGCAGGAACATGCCTACACTACTGTACATATGCACACACATACACACACAGCTACCAGCATCCATCTAGGCCTAGTGCAACTCTGGAGCCAGGCAGCTGGCTTCACATCTGCCTTGTCTCTTATAATCAGAGTACCCCCAGGCAGTTGACCTAATTTCCTATGCCTCTGTTTACCTGTCTGTAAAATGGGGCTAATAATAGTATCTGCCCTGCAGGGTCGTTGTGAGGATGAAATGAGTTCATACAGGTAAGGTGCATAGAATAGCACCCAGCGCATGGTCAGGGTGTGTTGTACTGAGTGATTAACCCTCTGCTTCATGGACGTGCAAACTCCTGAACCGACCCCCGGGAAAAAGCCCTCTTTCTTGCAAGCTTGCACTACCTGTGCACACACCCCACTCCAGACCCTCCAGGCTTCACTGGATGTGTGTGAGTGATGTGGGGAGGGACTCAGAAGAGGGATGCAGGTCAAGCCATCCCTCTACTCCCCTCCTCTCCCCGCCCCCCACTGCCGGCCACACTATGAGGACTGCATCCACAGAAGCTGCAGAATTGCGGTGTGTGTGTGTGTTGGTGGGGAGTCTCTGTGTTCAAGCAATGGGTGCTCTGGCTGCCAGGGGGAAGGGAAGCCTAGAGCTCAAACCCCAAACCTGCTGCTGGGTTTGGAAAACTCTCCAGGCTCCCTTGTCCCCAGCAAGCCTCCAGTCCTACCTGCTTAGGCTCCCTCCTGATCCTGGCCTGGGTGATGAGCCTGACCCCCTGCTACACACCTCAGTCCAGGATCTTTTCATCCCCAGGTGTGCTCCCCAGCCTCTAGCCTGAGACTTCATTCAGGAGATTCCATTTAGAAAGAGGACATGCCCCTCCCACGCCATCCAGAGCTGGGAGCCTTCAGAAGCCCCAGGGATGGGATCCAAACAGTTGGAGGCGGAGTTACCTAACTGCAAATGCTGCTGTGCCTCCCAGAGAACAGAGGGGAGGCAGCTGGGCAGCAGGAAGAGACTTGGGTGGGAGTCCTGGACTGGGGATGGGGGACGCCTGGCTGCAGGAGCCAGACCCCGCTCTGTGTTATCTCTGAGGCACCAGGAAGACTGGACAATGGGGAACTGGATTCTGCCAATCAGTTAATCCCCAGATCCCCGCTCCCAGCTGGTTTGGGTGGGTTGAGTAAACAGGCTGGGCGGGGACAGGTGCCAGTGGCCACAGCCTCATTTCTCTGATTTGGCTTCATTTCGCTCTATTGACACAGCTGGCTGAGAGCTTTGCTTTCGAGCAAGCATGGAGGTCCCTTCCAAGCACCAGGATGCTCAGAGACACTCAGAGAAGCCCACAGCTCTGAGCAGCTTGAGGACAGATGAGAACCAGGGGGTGGGGACAGAGAATAAGACCCTGATGCCTGTTCTTCAAGGATACGAGGGACTCTGACATGGCCCTCTATCTCTCCCTGCCAAGTGCAAGAGCTTCCCTACACATCGGGTCAGGGGACTGGGGCCTTGGATGGTGGCTTGGGATGGGAGGCGCATAACAGAGCAGCTAGGATGTGACCCTTGGTGGCTGTTTACAGGTCTCTCCTGGGTGCCCCCTGAGAGCGCCAACCTGTGGGATATGCCACAGGGAGTCAGGAGCCCTTGGCGAGAGGGTGATCATCTTCCTGATTCTTGCTCCTGTGGCCAGAGACCAGGGCAGAAGGCAGGGGTATGGATGATAATGCCACAGCCCTGCTGGGGCGTTGAGGGCCAGCCCTGCATCTGCACACAGACCATTGAGCAAAAAATGGAAACAATTTTCCAATAATTCAAAGGAAAGGACTTTACACCAATCACGCTTCAAGCTAGTTCCAAATATCGGCACAGCTGCTTCCCTCGTCCATTCATTTGTTCTTTTCCATCAAGCATTAGTGCCAACCCACTGCCCTGGGGAGACCAGAAGGACTGGGGTGACGGGGAGAGCTGAGGTGTCACAGGTGGAGAGTCCATGGGGATAAATGCTGGAGACCAAGGGGCACAGGTAGTGACGAGGAGGTGCACATAGGGATTGCAAAGGACAAAGGGACTACATGGAGCCTCTGAGGAGACAGATGAGAACTCGAGAACCCATAGAGGGGACAAAGGAACAAGTTAGGGGTCATCCAAAGCCAGAACTCTTGCAGAGTCCCCATTTCAGCACAGCAGAAACAAATCTGACTAGTAACCACGAGATTACAGGTTCGATCCCTGGCCTTGCTCAGTGGGTTAAGGATCCGGCATTGCCATGAGCTGTGGTATAGGTCACAGATGCAGCTTGGATCCTACGTTGCTGTTGCTGTGGCTGTGGCATAGGCCAGCAGCTGTAGCTCCAATTCGACCCCTAACCTGGGAACCTCCGTATGCCATGAGTGTGGCCCTAAAAAGAAAAACAAACAAAATTAAAGTAGGAACTCTTGGGACCCAGGCAAGAACTGTAGAAAGGCAGGTGCTGTGGTGACACAGGGCAGGGCAGAGGTGACAAAGTTGGGGGCTTAAGAGGAAGATTCTCTCTTATAAGCAGCCCCCAGCCTTGAAGAGGAGAAGATACCCAGATGAAGGCTGATGTCAGGAGGAGGGGGAGGGGAGAGGAAGGGGGAGGGGGAGCAGACAAAAAAATGTCTCACTAAGAACAGCTTCTGAGCAACTAGGAGCAGAAGGCCAGGTTCAGCCTCTGCTCCTGGGATGTTGGCTGGTCCAGATATGGGGCCTCCGCCTGTTTCTGAAGCCCCACGCACACCCACACAGAAAGGAAGCCCAAGGGGGCATGCCAGGGCCCCCACCATGAGGTGGGTGACCCCACAGTCTGTGCCCCCCTGTCTACCTGCCTTCCGGCAGAGCCAGGGCTGGAAGCAGCACATTCCACAGATGAGGCCAAGCACTGCAAGCTGCAATCGCAGACAGGCAGGCAGAGCTGGTGCCCCGGGAGCCTCGAGGAGGGAGAGCCCTCAGCGAAATCCAGTGGCTTCCTTGATAGAGATGAGCCGGCAGTTGAAGCCCCGCAAAGCAGCCTCACATCCAGGTGAGCCCCGCACAACGGCCACAGCACTTACCGTCTTTCTCCCACCGCCCTCCAGCTCTGAGTTCCCCCGCGCCAGCCCGACCTCCAAGGCTGAGCTCTTACAGAATGCCCTGGGGACTTTTTTTTTTTAAATGTCTTTATCGAGGGTCATGTGCATAGCAGAAGTTTCATCCATTTTAACTGTACGCTTCAGAGGTTTTTAGTAAATTGGTCAAGTTGTGCAATCCTCACCACAATCCGGTTTTAGAACATTTTCATCCTCCCCAAAATATCCCTCCTGTTCTGGGGGACTTTGATTCGGTGAGTCTGGGGCAGGCCTGGGAATATGTATTTGACCAAGGTTCGGGGGAGGGGGATTCTGGGACTGCGGCCTTTGTGAGTCTAAACCACTATTAGAGGGACTGTCCAAAGGGCCCATGGGGAAAAGACGCCGCTCTTGTGCTCAGACCCTCCCGGCGGCTCCGGGAGAGCCGTGTCGTCTGGAGTGGAGATGAGAAGTCCAGAGTGATCACAGGCATTTACTGATTCTTCCTACGTGCCAGGCACAGCTCTGGGCACATCACATACCTTCACTCTTTAAATTTGTATGACTGGCCTATAAGACAGGTAAATTATTCTTTCCCCTCTGCTGATGAAAAAACTGAGATTTTCAGGGAGTTCCCGTTGTGGTTCAGTGGGTAACGAATCTGACTAGGAACCATGAGGTCATGGGTTCGATCCCTGGCCTTGCTCAGTGGGTTAAGGATCCGGCATTGCCATGAGCTGTGGTGTAGGTGGCAGACATGGCTCGGATCCTGCATTGCTGTGGCTCTGGCGTAGGCCGGCGGCTACAGCTCCGATTGGACCCCTAGCCTGGGAACCTCCATATGCTGTGGGTGCGGCCCCAGAAGAGACAAAAAGACAAACAAAACAAAACAAGACAAAAAAACCCTGAGATTTTCAGACATTGGAAAAGCAGAACCTTCTCCGGTTCTCTTAACCTCGACCACATCCTACTCCACAGGCTGCTTGTTGTCGTCCTCTCCTCTGTTATCTCCGTGGCTTCCTTCCCCTCCCACCAGCCCCCACCCATCTCTACTTCAGCCCAAACAGACCATATCTCCTCCTTCATGCTTTTGAATCTTTGCACAAGCTTTTCCTAATACCTAGATATTCTCGTGCCCTTTTCTCCATTGGGAATTCCCAGCTTTGCTTCAAAACTCAACTTCAATGTCCGCTCCTTTGTGATGATCCTTTCTAGAACTCCCCCAGACAGAGTTAACTCTTCCTGTCCCTGTGTTTTTCCTGCACTTGGCACACATCTTGATTAAGGAATGGCTCTCTTTATGCTGCCCTTCATGCTGCATTTCAATTGTCTCCCCAACTTGACTGTGAACTTCTCTAGATTGGGGGCTGGGGTGGACAGAAGCTGCTTTATCTCCAGTGCCTGGTGTATATAAGAGGCTTGTTGCTCAGCAATGGTCCAGCCAGAACCAGGGGTGGGTGGCTAGGGTGCTGCTCTCCCACCTCATCTTAGCCCCCCTGTCCTGAAGGGTCCTCTCCCAGTGGAGCGGGACCTCACCTCTCTGGGTCACAGCTGCCCCTTTTAAAACTGCAACGGACCACATGTCCCAAACTGCCAAGGTGAGGGTGTTTATCCTTCCCTACATCCGAGGGCTTCCTAACGGTCCGTGGGCGCTCGGCAAAGGCTTATATGAGTGAGCAAGTACCTGAGTGCGTGTATGAGGGAGGCCCCAGCCTCTGGGTTCCCTGACGAGGACGCTGTCTGGCTCACGTCCTCTTTCCACTTAAAGATGCCTGGATCTTTCCTAACTCCACTTATGCAGGAGGTTAATTCAAGTGCTTTCCAGCTTAGCAAGCAATAAACAATTTGGTGTTGCGGCGAGTGGTTCCGCGTGTCATATTTATGGATCTGGAAGGGGGGGTGCCGTTATTAAGTTCTGTGTTACAGGGACTGTTACATGCCCTTCCTTAATTACTTTCCTCCCTTTAATTAGATGTTGAGGGGAGGGCTGCCCCCAGAGAGGGGGGCCGAAAGTCACTGCAGAGGAGAAAGGTGTTGGTGGCATCCTACCATCTGATAGAAGGGTAGTCATCTGAGGGGGGGTCCGATGGAGGAGGAGGAGGGGGCCACCCCCTCTCTAGAGCCCCACTCCTTTGGCTAGGAATTCTGAGACCATTTTCCACTCCCTGCCATCTCCATGGTCCTTTTCTCTAGGGGCCCTGTTTTCCCACTCAATTCTTTCCCTTTCGGTTTCTCTCTTTCCATGTGTTGGGCACTGATCCAGCCTCCTGCCTGCTGCACATGCTCTTTCCTTTCTGGCTCCACTCAAAGGTCACAGGGCAAGATGCTATCTGGAACACACAGCCCCTCTGCAGTGGTGCAGCCTGGGGACCCAGGGCACTGCTTCTCTTGGCCTGGCAGGCCAGAGGCTTGAGGACCTCCACAGCAGAGGTCCATCACTCTGCCCGCATCCTCTCCGGAGCACCCCTACCTTCCCTGCTTGGAGGCAGCATCCAAGGCAAGCAATAACAGGTGCAGGCAGAATGCTTGATACTTCCTACTGATCCCCACTGATCAGCAATGGTCCAGCTAGGTGTCTCTGGGAGGCACTAGCTGCGAGGCGTGGTGAGTGGCTGGCACATCCTGCCCAGCAAGGAAGCAGTAGCAGCAAGCGTTTGAAGTCCTCGAATCTCTCCCTGGCACCCCTGTAGCCTGAGCTGCAGCAGCGTTTCTACAAACCGAAAGCACGAGCCACAGCTTCCCAGGATGGACCAGAAGCCACGGGGGCAGCCAACACAGCTGCTCTGGCAGCATCAGGCATCTGACAGTGGGGAGGGTTCCTGCAGGACCCAGTTGATGGGGGCCGGGCGGGGCCCACCGTCCCTCACACAGGCTGGCTGCCCGTGCCAAGTCTCTTCCTCTTCTCCTCACTGCCTGTGGGGAGACGCGCTCCAAACCCAGCCCATCTGCTGCATTTTCCCGAGACTCCTGAGACGATCCAATTCCACACACCAGATGGGAAATAGCATGTACATTTTGGATGGTGATTAGTGTTTTTGTTTTTTTCCCCAAACGCGCGCGTTAATGGAGCTCCTTCCTGAAAGTAAATTGGAGAGACTTCGGTTTGATGGAGTCTCGACGACCTCCACTTCCCCGCCCTCCACGAAGGCAAGTGTGGCGCTCCCAGGGTCTGGGGGTGGGGGCCCCCACCCCGCCTCTGTCCAGGCCACCCTCTGCACCGACCAGGGCCTCAGGCTTGGCAGAGCAACTCGGGGCAGAGGATGGGTCTGCAGAAGGGCTTCAGAAGGACTCCATGGAGCCTGGTGGTTTCCAGGGCAAACAACTTCAGGAGAGGGGCCCTCAGCGATGCAGGGACGGGGCCAGCCAGGTGTCCCCGTAAACATGGTTATACCCCCATGCACTCTGACTGAGCCAGGGAGTTAGAATTTGACAGCTGCATCTGGACTTTTCTCAGGGCTTGTGACTTGAGAGGAAGTTTACATATGATGATGCCAAATTCTTAAAGGAACAGAACTTGGGTCTTTCTGTATAGTTGAACCAATGCGTGGTATGAGGCTGGTTCAACAGATGCTTACTTGCTTTTGCTGAATGAATGAAAGAATGAATGAGAAAGATAAAGTCTTTCAGCTCATGCAGTTCCATGCAACACTCATTTTCCTTCATAGTTGCAAATTGGAATGCTCGCACACTCACACATGCACACACACACACTACTCCTCCCTCCAATCCAAGGAACTGAAATTAAGAAAATACTTATTTCATATAACACCTATACCTATTTATACGATATATTAGAAACACGTGCATACAACATACATATAACATAAAAGACACTTTCAGTACTTTCACATGTCATTTAGCTCAATTTTCATCATACCTCTGTGAAAACCATGGTGTGGCTCACGGAAGTTGGGTAACATGGCCAGGGGCCCAAAGGTAGCGAGCATCAGAGGGGAGAGTTGGGTTAAGATATAGTTGGTTTCTAAGATATGGAAGCAACCTCCGTGTCCATTGACAGAGGGATGGATAAAGAAGATATGATACACACACACACACACACACACACACACACACACACACACACACTGGAATATTACTCGGGCATAAAAAAGAATGAAAAATGCCATTTGCAGCCACGTGGATGGACCTAGAGATTATCATTCTAAGTGAGACAAAAAAAGACAAATATCATATGATATTACTTATATGTGGAATCTAAAAAACAAATGATACAAATGAACTTATTTACAAACAGAGAAAACAAACTAAAATTACCAAAGGGGATGGGGGACAGGGATAAATTACGAGTTTGGGATTAGCAGATACAAACACCTGTATGTAAAATAAACAGCAATGACCTACTGTATAGCACTGTATACAGTATAACATCTTGTAATAACCTCGAATGGAAAAGAATCTGAAGAAGAATATGCGTGTGTGTGTGTGTGTGTGTGTGTGTGTGTATACATAGTGGAATTACGTTGCTGTGGACCTGAAACTAAACTAACACAACATAGTAAATCAACTATACTTCAATTTTTTTAAAAAAGTGGCTCAGAGGGTTGAGGATCCAGGCGTTGCCACAACTAGGGTGCAGGTGGCAACTGTGTTGCAGGTGTGATTCCTGGTCTTGGAACTTCCACACGCTGAGGGTGAGGCAGGAAAGAAAAGGAACAGATGCTCCAAAGACTGGGGACCCAGGCACAAGTTTGGACTGGGATGTAATAGGACCTTGCTTGTGATTTTAAAGGGGGCTCTGCTCCTCCGAATTGGGTGTCCTGGGGCCAGAGAGCCTGGATGTGGGGAGACCAGGTAAGGGCTGGCAAGTGAAACAGCTGTGTGGGGCTAAGGGCCTGGCCTAGGACAGCGCTGGTCACATTTCACAGGAAAGAGCCACAGGCCTCGGCAGCGTGTGACAGATGAAGGAGGCTGGGCAGTGGGGGGCGGGGGGGGGGCGGCAGTGCCCCTCTCCGAGCTGGCAGGAAACCTGGTTTGGTGACAAGGATGACAAGGGACAATTCAGGACCCCTGGGTTTGAGATGGACACAGATTAGCCATAGGAAATGGGACTTTCAAGCTTGGAATAGAGGTCAGAGGTTGGAGGTGTGGCTTTGAAAGTTTCATCCTCAAGAGGGAAGAAAAGACACCGTGAACAAGAACGAGGTTCCTTGAGTGTAGACTCAGGAGAGAAGAAGCCACAAGCAGCACCCAGGAGGCCCTGGGACCCAGGCAGGGAAAGGAGTCGGGAGGAGGGCGAGCTAAAGGTGCACACACGTGCAAACACATGGGCTCATGCTTGTGTGAAACACTCGGACGCATGTACACACGTGTTGTACACACCCCCACATGCTCACACATGCGAATACATATGTAGGCACACATTCAAATTCATATATATATATATATATATATATATATATATATATATACACATAGATACCCATCTTTAGAAATGGGCATTGACTCATACAAGCAGATGTGACCAGAGGAGGACTGGGGCAGAATCTCTCACAGAGCGGTGAGGAGAGGCTGGCAGGTGAAGCGAGAGAAGGAGGCTCTGGTTTGGTGCGTCTGCTCCAGGAGCCTGAACAGAAAAAGGTAAGAGTGAGGCAGCTCCAACCACACCGTGGCTCCCAGCAAGCTCTTCTCTCCCCCAGGCCTGCACTCATCTGGCCTGTGGTCCCCGGCCCCACCCCACCCCACCCCACACACCCGGGCCTGGGGCAAAGCGCCCAGATCAACTTCACCACAGGGCTGTGTCTCCTGGAGGTTCGCTCACTTGGAACGCACATGTCCCCAT
Organism: Phacochoerus africanus; assembly: GCF_016906955.1. Classification (NCBI taxonomy): domain Eukaryota; kingdom Metazoa; phylum Chordata; class Mammalia; order Artiodactyla; family Suidae; genus Phacochoerus; species Phacochoerus africanus. The sequence goes on from NC_062551.1 coordinate 92,738,824, forward strand.
GTGCCCATAGTTGGGACATTTCAGTGTGGACCTGGCAGACCGACAAGCCAGGCACCCCTCCAATCCCACCATGCCGGTGACTGTGGCTTTGCTCACGCACGGGATGGTAGAAGGAGAAGGATGCTGTTTGAAATGGAAATCCTGGGACCTCGGTCTGGCCAGGTCAGCCTGGACCTGGTGGCTGCCTCTATCTTGTGTCCAGGCCTCCAAGACACAGGAAAACCAGCTTCCTGGCTGCCCAGTCCCTCTTCTTGGAAGACCCACTCACGCATGCGTCCTCCGTGGTCTCTGACTCAGGTACAAAATGAAGCAAATGTTCTCTGGTCTAGGCCCCAAACTTACCTGGGACATAGTCAACAGTAAAGGAGGTTAGAAGCAGGAAGGGCGGGGTGGCTCCTGTGCTTTCCGAGTGGCCAAGAGCCCCAGGGCTGTAGAGCCAGAAGCCTCAGACCCCCATCACTGGCTCTTTCCTCTGCTCTCAAGGCAATGAGTCAGGGAGGCCAAGGTGAAAGTCCTCAGAAATGCATCATCTTGCATCCCTTTAGGCATTGCCAAGTCCAGCTGGGGCACTTCTTCCGCTATACATCAGTTCCACTCTTTCTCACAAGAAAAAGAATACTTCTCGAGTTATTGGAGTGAGGTTTTTCTAGGAAGAATATTTCAGAAGGCGCTCAGCTATCTCAGACAGTCTGAATCTCTGGTCTGGAATCTAACATGGACCAGGAGACTTAGAAATCTCATTGAGTGTGTAAGTGAGTACATAACCTGCCAGCCTGGTGACAGTCCCGGGGAGGAGGTAGAAGAGGTGTTGATTCTGGCGGGGAAAAGCTGGAAGAAGGACCTCGGAAAGGCTGCAGGAAAGAATTCGGCAAAGAGACCAAGACTGTGAGCGAGATGAAAGCCTTTCTTAGAAGCAAAGTCCATGTGGACGAGCACGCAGGTGAGCTCAGAGTGAGCTGGGTAGCCTAGTTGCTTAGACAGGGGCAGTTTTCCTGGCCAGTCACTTCCATATTTGGTCCCGTCGTGAGCACGTATTTCTCAGCCAAGATGGATTCCAGCTGGCACCGTCTCCTTTTTGTCCTTCCCCTGGACTGAGGGCCTTCTCTGAGCATGCGTCAGGCTGGGACATCCACACAAATGCACCCAGTCAGGGCCCAATCCTCCTGCAGGTGTCCCATCTTGAAGCATCAGCAGGAGACCAGATGCAGCTGCTCATCCTGGAGCTGATGTATCTCCTACCTCAGTATGAGCCCATTTTGCAGATGAGGCAATTGAGGTTCCAAGGGGGTCATGAAGTTAGTAGCAGAGTGACAGTCCCTGTCTGTGTTTTGCCTGAACTCTGGCAGACCTGGTTGGAATCCCAGCCTTGCCTCTTAGCTGTAGGATGTCAAGCAAGTTACTTATCTCAGTTTTCTAATCCCTGGACGGGGATAATGATATCCACTTGAGCACTCGTGAGCGTTGGAGGCTCTAAGTTGCACACTGCACACCGCACAGGGCCAGGGGTGTGGGAGGGAGCATGCAGCGAATCTTAGCTCTCAGCTGGGACTTGAATCCAGGTCTCTGGACTTCCGGTTGGTGCTCTGCCTCTGTAGGTGCTCTAGGGCTCTGTGATGTGGCAGCTCCCAAACAGATCCCCAAGGATACTTAGCTAGTTTGGAGGTAGATGTCCTGCCACCTTCACCCCGGTGTTGGGTCAGATTCAACACACCATGCTCTATGTGGGTAGACATGCGCATGTGTGTGTGCCCATGCCTGGCAGTCCAAGCTACTGCCGAGTCCTGCATGTTCGTTTCGCTAATGGGAGATCACAGAGTGGCTGGGAAAGGGAGCTGCAAAGCTGTGCTGAGTATCACAGCCAGCGCCCGCGGTGCCTTGCCATTAGAGGAAACGCCAGGGTTATGAATACCAGATGAATGCGCCGCTGCATAGACCCACCACTTAGGCTAAAGTGGGCCTGCTTTTCATTGGGAGAGCAATTCCCCACCAGGGAGGCTGGGAAAAGGCCCTTTTCCTTCCCACCCACTCCACCCATCCCCTCCCACGGGGGGTTCTCTTCGGGTTGCGGATAGCTGCCTGGGCTTTCTGGGGGACCCTTTGAACCCAGAATCCCGCAGACACTTCACGTGGCTGTTTTTCTGGTGCTGCCTGCCTGCTCTCTCCCCTCCCCCTGCTCTTCTCCACCAGTGCCCGCCTAATTACAGGGAGGGGCTGGGGGTTGCTGGCAAATCCAGTTTTGGCTTCTTAGCAGCCTGGCCATTCGGGTCCTACCTCTGCATAAGCTTTAGTGCCTATATAGAAGCTATGTCTGGGGTGAGGGGTAGCTGAATCGGGGGCTTCCAGCCAGGCTGGGTGGCCAGAGCAGAGAGCTGGGGAAGAGGGGATAAGAGCCTGCAGCCTGTCCTGAAAGGCTACCAGGACACCACTGAGAGCCCAGCCCTACCCTGGAAATAAAAAATGTTTTGGGAGAGTTCCTATTGAGGCTCAGCAGTAAGGAACCCCGACGAGTATCCATAAGAATGCGGGTTCCATTCCTGGCCTCGATCTGTGGGTTAAGGATCCGGCGATACCGTGATGGTGTAGGTTGCACAGACGCGGCTAGGATCTGGTGTGGCTGTGGCGTAGCGTAGGCCAGCAGCTCCAGCTCTGATTCAACCCCTAGCCTGGGAACTTCCACATGACACAGGTTCAGCCCTAAGAAAAGCCAAAAAAAAGAACATTTTTGGAGTTTTCGGAACAGTAGATGTTGGGGGTAGGAGGTGGAGGGGGGAAGAGAAGCTGGAAGCTGCATAGCCCACCCCCAGCCATCACCCAGCAGTGCCCAAGTCCTCCTCACCCAGAGACCTTCTCTCACAGTCTGTCTTTTTTTTCCCTCGTCATTAAAATGCAAATAACCCCAAGAATGGAATCCAGTTAAGTCTCAGAAGCTCCCCAAAGGATCAGATCCTTTCCTGAAAGCAAGATGGTATGAGGCACAGCAGCCAAGAGCATAAGGTTGCCATCCAATGGGAAGAAGAATTGGAGCCTGGGGGCGGGGCAGGGGTGTGTCCAGGACCTACTGGCAACTCCCTGAGCTGGGAAGATACTGGGGCTCTGGTTCAGAGGTGGGATGTCTCCCAGACGTGCGCAGAACACTGTCCTCTGGGTATCCAGCCCCTCCCTCTCCTAACTTTGAACTCACACCTGTAAGGGGCTGGTTCTATCGAAAGTCTCCTTTCCCTCTTAACTTCTCCATCCATCCATCTCACCATCCATTCATATTTTCAGTAAATCAATACTGATACCTATTCTGTGGCAGCTGTAAATATAAGGATGAACTAAAATTTGTCCATCTGGCTCTTGGCCTCAGGGAGCACGCAGCCTGGTGAGGAGGTTAGAGGTGAACAAATAGTCACAGAAATAAATGGGTCATTGTGGTGAGAAGAGCACTCTAAAGCAAGGTCAACTCAGTTCTCTGGGAGTGAAAAAAAGGCTCTTGAACTGTATACAACACCCACGTGGCCTGACAGGGCCATAAGCAGGACTGTCACCTCACTTTTCTTTTTTGGCCACATTGGTGGCATATGGAAGTTTCCGAGCCAGGGATCTAACCTGACCCGCAGCTTCAGCCTGTGCCACAGCTGTGTCAACACGGGATCCTTAACCCTCTATGCCAAGTGAGGATCAAACCCATGTAATCACAAAGACAATGCCAGGTCCTTAACCTACTGTGCCACAGCAGGAACTCCTCCCTTTTCTAGTATAGCATGCTTCTAATGGTGCAGTCCAGGGTTTTAGGAGTCTCTCCAGTCCCTATTATTCCCACTCCCCCTAGGAAGATGGCTGTGAATCAGAATGACAATTGTACCAGGGGAAGGAGCTGGGACAGGCACTGAGACAGGAGCTGGGACAGGAGTGGGGGTCTTGAGATGAAGGGACAGGATTGGCCAGGAGCAGGTCAACAGGAGCAGCGTGGGAGCTGAGGCAATGCCAGGAAAGAGTCCATATGAACACCAAATCAGTGGCTGGCATGGAGGTGAAGGAGAAAGGGGGAGTGATGTCATCAAGAATTTAGAATTAGGAGAGTTCCCGTTGTGGCTCAGTGGTTAACGAATCCAACTAAGAACGATGAGTTTGCAGGTTCGATCCCTGGCCTTGCTCAGTGGATTAAGGATCTGGCGTTGCCGTGAGCTGTGGTGTAGGTTGCAAACGCGGCTCGGATCCCGCCTTGCTGTGGCTCTGGTATAGGCCAGCGGCTACAGCTCCGATTGGACCCCTAGCCTGGGAACCTCCATATGCCATGGGTGTGGCCCTAAAAGGACAAAAAGACAAAAAAAAAGTAATTTGGAATTGGGGAGAGCACTTCAGGGAGGGAGGCTGGCATGGGAGGAGAGGGAAGAGCAAACACACGATGAGAAACAGCTGCCTCCACCCACCCAAACCCACCCCAGCCCCAGATATCAGCAGTCCCTCCAAAAGGGCCATGAGGATTCATCACTGGGGTCGACCTGTGCCTGCTCAAAGGGCTGGAGAGGGGTACAGTGGCTTTGTTGGTGGCCCATCACTGCCCCTGCTCTACCTGGAGGGGTCCTGCCCTTCTTCCACAGGGCTGAGGAGAGGCAACAGCTATTCATTCTATTCCGCAGAAGGAGAAATTAAGGCTGAGAAGGATCTGCAAGCAAATGGTGGAGGCAGGACAGGCTGAGTCTCCCACCATCCCAGCCAAGGCATCAGGCATGAGGCAGCCACAGTGCCTGATCTCAGTAAGGCTGGGTTAGGATGGAGAGATGACCTTGGCTGCCTGAACAGCGACACTCGGTATTGTTGGGCCAACGTGAAGCTTCTAGATGTGATGGAAGGAGATAATCTGCAATGGCCAAGAGATTTGGGGAAGCACCTAGAGTCAATGAGCCCTCATTTTCCCAGGGAAAGGAGAAAACGGAGGAAGAGTCTGTGTTTGCCCGAGTCACTGTTTCCACCTGGCCCACCCGCAGCATCAAGCCATACCTGCCCACACCCAGTGTCAGCCACAGGAAATCTCTCCTGCAGTTAACCACCTGGGTTGAGCCAAGTAGAGTCTACATCGCTGGACACTGTCAAGTTCAATGTCCCCCCGTATGTTTGGAGAAGGGTTGTCCAGAGAGAGAAAGAGGTTTAGCTAAGGTCACACAGCATATTCATTACAGAATTGGGCCTGGGCCGCTTGCATCCTGTGGTTTGGTTGCCTCCCCATCCCCCACCGCCCTACCTGAGTCTGTCATGAACACCACAATCTCTGTCACCGGCCTGCCACCAAGGTCTGTGTCAGACTCCCTCCCAACCCCCAGCCTGGTCCTGAGCAGATGGGAGGCACCCAGGAAATAATAACATTAACTAGTAAAAAAATATGAACAATGATTATCACAACAAACAGCTACTGTTTATTGAGCACCTACACTGTGCCAGGTCGGGGCTAAGTGCTAAGCCCTAAGTAACCCTTCCTTAAAGGTGTCTGTGAGGGAGATCCTATTATAGCCTCATTCTACAGATGCAGCATAGAGCGATTATATGACGTATAGCTGTTTCCTACTAATAGTTATCATTCATGTTAATAATGAGACCAGTTCATGTTTGCTAAATACTTACTGCATGCGAAGTATATGGATCACTGCTTTATCAGGATCCTCTTATAATTCCATTGGGTCGATACAATTACCATTCCCATGATGGGGAGGAAATTGCAGGGCAGAGAACTGAGGTTATTTGCCCAGGATCACAGGGTTTGCTAAGAAAGAAGATTTATCTGATTCCAAAACCCTTGGCTTTGCATTCATATCCCAGGTTTCATAGTATCTGATCCATTTTCCAGAAAAAAGAAGAGCCTGCATCAGTTTTTCATGTTTTTTTTTAAAGTAAATTTCCATCATGGACTTGGAGAAGAGACTTGTGGCTGCCTGATGGGAGGGGGAGGGAGTGGGAGGGATCGGGAGCTTGTGCTTATCAGACACAACTTAGAATAGATTTACAAGGAGATCCTGCTGAATAGCATTGAGAACTTTGTCTAGATACTCATGTTGCAACAGAAGAAAGGCTGGGGGAAAAATGTAATTGTAATGTATACATGTAAGGATAACCTGACCCCCTTGCTGTACAGTGGGAAAATAAAAAAATTATAAAAAAAATAATAAAATAAAATAAATTTCCACTTTATTTGACCCAGTATGTTTTTTAAATTAAATTTATTTTATTTTTAGCGCCGCACCCGCAGCATATGAAAGTTCCCAGGCTAGGGAGCAGCCACAGCAACTTGGGATCCAGGTTGCATCTACAACCTACATCCGAGCTCACGGCAACGCCAGATCCCTAACGTACTGATCGAGGCCAGGGATCATCCCCCCCAAGCAAAGGGTTGAATCAGATCTGCCAGCCTACACCAAAAGCCACAGCAATGCCAGATCCAAGCCGCATCTGTAACCTGGACCATAGCTCGATGCAAGGCCAGATTCTCAACCCACTGAGCGGGGCCAGGGATCGACCCTGAGTCCTCGTGGATACTAGTTGCATTCTGAACCCACTGAGCCACAATAAGAACTTCATGTCTCAATTTTTCAAAGTGGTCCATGACTCAAAAGGGGTTGAAGTCCCTGGCACTCAGCCACCATGCCTGGGTCTACTCCTGTGGGTTTCTGCAGCCCTGTGTCCACATGCCAAAAATCATGGAGGAATGTTCCCCCATGGACCAAATTGCCAAGCTTCAGCTCAGGCCTATCTCTGGGGCACAAAGCACTCAGAGTTATATCTACTCAACTCAGATATCCGAGTTCGAAGGCAATTGTCCCTCCGCATTCTTGATGGCAGTAAGAGGCACTTGATTTTCTAAACTCCTCCAAGTCCTAACCTAGACTCCTGGCCCCCGAGGCTGCCAATGCCAGGGAGATGTATGATTTCATCAATGGTAATCTATGCCCCTGCTAATGGGACCGAAAACTTGAGAAACCAGGCATCCGCACTGGAGCTTTCATAACTTCTCCATCCCAGTGAGTCAATTGATCGGCACATTACGCTTACTTCTGAGTGATCACTGGTGAGCGAGCCAGCCCCTTGCCAGTGCCACCCTCCTTGGTAATAGCTCGTGATTGCCCGAAAGGTCGGCTGACAGCAGGAGCCAGACTGTACAAGATAACTGATTGTTCATAATTGTCAACCAAATTGCATCCATGGCATCGAGCTTTAAAAATGGACCAGAAGATGCATCTCTTATTGATCCCTTCAGGTTACAAAGAAGATGCGACTGCTCCTCAGAACCGGAGACTGGGTTCGCATTGATTTTTATTCTTTTTCTCCTTTGAATAACCTACAGTGGAACTTGAGGGCTGAAGTTTCTCAAGGTTTTGCTTCTCTGGAGGTTGTGGAAGAGGGGCTGTCAGGGAAGGCAGCTGTTCTGAGATGCATCCACACAAGCTGAGTACTGGCTTCCTCACGGCACTTGGGCAAAGGCGGTCCACTTCCTCTGACCTTCCTAGTGGCCCTACCCACCCACCCACCCTCCTGCATGTCCAGTCCCAGGGCCTCTCTTGCCATGTTAAATATTCTTCATGCACCCCAAACTCAAGGGACTGATGGGTCCCTAAGGGGCCTGCCACACACCTGGTGCTCAACTATCATCTGTTGGTTGACTGTCCAATCAAAACGGAAAAGCTGTCAACCTCTCAGTGTCTCCCCATCTCCAGATGTTTGAGGATACAGAGACTTGGGCTTTGCCACATCTGGAGAAATGGTAACAAAGATACGTAACAATCACTCACATTTTAAGAATATGATTTTACGATAGTCTCTCAAGAGTCCTCTCAAGCAGGAGCTGCTGTGTACCCGTTTTCCAGTTAAGGAAACTGAGGCACAGAGAGGTTAAAGCCATGTGTCCAAGGCTATCCATTAACTGGAAAAGTCAGGACCCAAGCTTGCAGGACCTGGCATCTAAGCACAGACTGCTGCACCATTGCATCTTCCGGGCGGAAAGGCAGCGCTCTCTGAAGCGGGAAGGGTCGAGACCCAAGATGAGCAGCCTCCTGTGTGCCTGGCTCTCTCCTCTGGCTAGCAGGTATGACCACCTCCAAAGCAGGTATTATTACTTCTGTGTTACTGATGCAGATATGGCAACTTAGAAAGGAGACATGACTTGCCCATGACTTGTTCCGTAAGAGGAAAAGTCATGATTTGAATCCAGGCCAGGAGTTCCCATCGTGGTGCAGTGGTTAACGAATCTGACTAGGAACTGTGAGGTTGCAGGTTTGATCCCTGGCCTTGGTCAGTGGGTTAAGGATCCAGTGTTTCGGTGAGCTGTGGTGTAGGTCGCAGATGCGGCTCGGATCCCGCGTTGCTGTGGCTCTGGCGTAGGCTGGTGGCTATGGCTCTGATTAGACCCCTAGCCTGGGAACCTCCATAATGCCGCGGGAGCAGCCCTAGAAGAGGCAAAAAATAAATAAATAAATATATAAATAAATAAAAATTTGAATCCAGGCCAGTAAGTCCCCGGGACATTTATGCTTCCGGGATTTTTTTTTAAAAGCATATATAAATAAAATAAATAGTTTTTTTTTAAAAAACAGCAATGATGGAGTTCCCGTCGTGGCTCAGGGGTTAATGAACCTGACTAAGATCCATGAAGATGTGGCTTTGATCTCTGGCCTTGCTCAGTGGGTTAAGAATCTGGCTGTGGTGTAGGTTGCAGGTGCAGCTGCTCGGATCTGGTGTGGCTGTGGCTGTGGCTGTAGCATAGGCTGGCAGTTGTAGCTCTGAATGGACCCCTAGCCTGGGAACCTCCATGTGCCGTAGGTATGGCCCTAAAAAGACAAAAACAAAAACAAAAAACAGCCATGATAGCAAATATCATCTCTGAGCATCTGGTCTACCTGATGCATGATCTCTGAGGTTTTAAGAAGCAAAAGTATAGAGTAATTTCAAATAGTAAGAGGGGTGTGTGTGTGTGTGTGTGTGAAGGTGGTAGTGGATAACTGAGGGATTGTTGGTGAGTGAGAGTGGGGGCTCGGGGTGCGTGTGTGTGGAAGGCTCATCAGTTCTTTTTTTTTTTTTCTTTTTGCAATTTCCTGGGCCACTCCCGCAGCATATGGAGCTTCCAAGGCTAGGGGTCTAATCGGAGCTATAGCCGCGCCTGCACCAGAGCCACAGCAATGTGGGATCCGAGCCGCGTCTGCAACCTACACCACAGCTCACGGCAACGCTGGATCATTAACCCACTGAGCAAGGGCAGGGATCGAACCCGCAAACTCATGGTTTCTAGTCGGATTCGTTAACCACTGCGCCACGACGGGAACTCCAAGACTCATCAGTTCTGAGCACTGATGAAAGGTTTTACTCCTGACCTTTGTGAAGTTTTCTACATTTGATCTGAGCTCGGAATTAAGATTAAAAAAAATCCGTCTAATATGTGAGACTTACCATTTACAACCCATGGTCTGTCCCTTTTTTCACTGGTTACTCCATTCTACAAGCAAGAAAACGGATGCCCGCCAGAAAAGTAAACATTACTTTTCTGAGTTCCTTGTGAAGGCATTCCTCAGGCCCATCAGATGCTAGGAAATCTTCCGTCTAGAGAGCTGGGTGGGACATGAGAACTGGGAGGCGTCAGCGATAGCCTGGGCTCCAGAATAGGCAGCAAAATGCCTTGTCGACAGATCTCCACTGGGCATCAGATGGAGGGTGCCTTCCAAGATCCCGGGGAACGGCCTGGGGTTTATTTCAGAAGTCTGGGCTCGGCCTCAGGCTAATGACCACACAGCTTGGCAGGGCAACTGTAAGGAGCGGGCAGAGCCCTCTCGGCAGCCTCGCTTAATGAAATCGCCAGCTGGGAGGTGAACGGACAGCCTGCCCTCTCGATCTATCTTTGCAGCTACAAAGCCCCTCTGCCCTCCCCCTGCTGGGTGGGCCCAGACAGCAGCTGTCTTTTTAATAAACATCTCAGCCATTATGCCCTAAAGAACAGAAACTGTGAGAAAAAGCTTGGAGCTTTTCAGCTTTTTCAGCAGTGCTGGGGGACCTCCCAGGCTGCCTGCAGGACTGAGCTGTCCCCACAGGTGACAAAGTGCTCCAGAGACATTCCTCCTGCCAGGTGGTCCTTCCAGCAAAGAAAATACTTCCTCAGGTCTGACCAAAATCTTTCCGGCTTTTCCTAAGTTTCTTTTTTTAATGTAACATTTGCTAATTAATTGTTCTCATTTGTTTTGTTTTGTTTTGTTTATGGCTGTATTCACAGCAGCATATGGAAGTTCCCAGGCCATGGACTGAATCTGAGCTGCAACTGTGGCAACGCTGGATCCTTTAACCCACTGTGCCAGGCCGGGGATCAAACCCACACCTCTGAAGTGACCCAAGCTGCTGTATAGTCAGATACTTAACCCACTGCACCACAGCAGTGGCTCCTGGTTTGGTTTTGACTCCTGTTTTAACCGCTTTCTTGATCTCTGCAGACATGCACAAATAGGAATGTTTATTGCGCCTTGTTTGTGGAGGCCAAAACCTGGAAACAATATAAATGTACCAGTAAGAAAAATACAGGACATCTGAGGGATCTGTTAGTTTTTTTCCTTTTTTGGCTTCCCAATTGCATACGGAGCTCCCCGGTCAGGGATCAGATCTGAGCTGCAGTTGTGACCTATGTCGCAGCTGCAGCAATGCCAGGTCCTTTAACCCACTGTGCTGGCCTTGGGGGATCAAATTGGCATCCTGGGCGCAGCAAAGATACTTCTGATCCCATTGTGCCACAGTGAGAACGCCTCAGGGACCTCTTCTTAAACTTCAGCCTCCATCAGAATCACAGATTCTGGGGCTCCACCCACAGAATCTCTGATGCGGTAAGTCTGGGGTAGGGTTTGAGAATTTGTGTTTCCAAGTTCCCAGATGATGCTGGAGCTAATGTTTGAAGACGACTAGTCTAAACCGCAGAACACTATGCAGAGATTAAAAATAGTGTTGGAGAAGAATAACTATTGATTTGAGAAAATATGCACGATATGCTGCAAAGTGCAAAAAGAGAACTGCAAAACAATCTGGGTAATGCAGTCAGTGTAAGAGTAAATCTGACTATAAATGCTCGTATATGTATAGAAAGGCAGACTCTGAGGATGTGACCCACGACGGAAGCTGAGGGAATGGTGATCCAGGTGGGCTCAAGGTCAGATAGGATGTGTTGTCAGCTCTGCTTCGTCTCACCAGGTGTGAATGACTTTGAACACACTGTGTAGCTGCTCTAGTCGTCACCTTCCCCATCTGTGAAATGGGAATCATAGTACGACTTCATAGGGTTGTTGTGAGAACAAAATAAGATCGCATGTGAAAAGGTCAAGTGCAGTGGCTATTAGATGTCATTGCGAGAGCTCAAGCATATATATAAATACATGTACTTACTCCTAATACTATTTTTTATATATATGTGTGTATACGCAAATACTCCTAATACCATGCATTAATACTATTAATAATAAGTATCTACGGCTAGTGGGTTTAGGTCAATTTTTCAAAATTTGTCTTTTTCCGTGTTTTACAAGTTTCCAGATTGGCCATATGTTACTTTTATAGTTCAGAGAAAACCCAATAAATATTACATGTATAGTAATTACCTCCCAAATCCCCAAGGTCTTTTGTTCAGATTTCTTCAGACATAGGCAGCATTTTTAAAAATCCCCAAACCTTTGAAATTGGAAAAACTAACTTTTTTTGCCTGCGTCCATGGCCTGTGGAAGTTCACAGGCCAGGGATCAAACCCACACCACAGCGGTGACCCAAGCCGCTGCAGCGTCAATGCCGGATCCTTAACCTGCTGCGCCACAAGGGAACTCCCTGAAAAACTAATTTTTAGAGGCAAATTAAAAGTTTGGAGGCCTTTGAGAAGCCTAAAATACTCTTTTTTTGTGTGTATGTGTGCTTTTTAGGGCCACTCCCGCAGCTTATGGAGGTTCCCAGGCTAGGGGTCAAATCAGAGCTGTAGCCGTCAGTCTACACCACACCACACCCATGCCAGATCCAAGCTGTGTCTGCAACCTACACCACAGCTCACAGCAACACTGGACCCTTAACCCGCTGAGCGAGGCCAGGGATTGAACCCACATCCTCGTGGTTACTAGTCGCACTCATTTCCACTGTGCCACAACAGGAACTCCAAGAAGCCTAAAATACTCTAACCCCCGTTTAGAATCCCAGGTCTGCTGTCCTTTGATGCTAATCTCTCAGACTCCCCAAGGACTCCGCCCGGTGACCACATTCCTCAGAGGAGGAGGCCTCAGAAACTGCTACTGGGGTCAGTGCATGAGGAATAAGGGTCTTTGTCCTTCAACTCATGCTCCACAGCTGAGGGCGTTAGAGGGCGACACCAGGACAGGGCCCCAGGAGGCGCCCCCTGTCCATCTCCCTCCTGCAAAACACCAGCCACTAGTCCAACCACTAGTGCCCAACTGTCTGCTCGGCAGGCAGAAGAAGAGATGGGGATTGAGGCCCTGGGACTGCAGTGGCCGGGCCTGCGGGAGCCTGGCATTGCCCTGCCCAGGATACTGCCTTCGACTCCTGCTTTGCCTCTTACCAAACCTGGTCCGCCATGGACCCAAACCCTTAAGGTTCAGCTCTGCAGTGGGGCTCCCTGTCTGGGTATCCTATCCCAGCTCTACAGTATGAATAACAGGTTAATAATAGCTTTCAAAGCCGTTTTTTATTCCCCACGTGCCAATGCTCTGCTAAGTGCACCTCAGGCACTGTTTCACTCCATTTTCATGATACCCCTGCAAGGAAAAAAATTATCTTGTGGGTGTGAACCCAGATCTGCTTGACTCCAGGTGTAACCCACGCACAGTCCAGAACCACTTCCTCTGTCACTGCCTCAACCATGGGTTCCTACGAGCCTACTGTCCTCGGCAGTAGGTAAGTCTCCTGCTCTTTCTAGCCTCTGGCTTCAGTCTCAACTCTATTTCTCAACCTGACTCTGAAATCCCAATGAGACCCCGTGCAGTCTGGCCTCTCCTTTCTTTCCAGAATCATTTCCTGTCAAGCTTTCCTTAGCTGTCTCTAACCACAAGGCTCTCCATCTCTCAAATGCACTCTGCTGCCTCTGCCACAGGGCCTTTGCACATGCTGTTTCCTCTGTCTGGCCTGCTCTTTCCTCTGTTTGGTCTGCTCTTTCCTCTGTTTATCATGCTTGTTCCTCTGTTTAACATGCAATTTCCTTTTCATGCAGTTAACCCCAAGTCACCCTTCAGGTCTCAACTCACACATCATTTCCTTAAGGAGGCCTTTCCTGGTCTCCCAGCTTAGTTCCGCTGGCTCTGGTGGAGATTCACAGCTCTGTATCCTTAGCGTCACAGCACTGGCAGTTTTCGTTATAAATACACTTCTAGCTCCTTTTTAAAATGTTTTCCCAATGGGCCTGTAAGCCCATGAGGGCAGACACCAGATCTGTTGCCATCATTGCATGTGACCCACAACGAGCGCAGTGCCCAGCACATAAATGGTCTTCAGTTACGGTTTCATGAATGAATGAATGAATGGATGATGCACTCCCCTCCCCTGAGCTGCCTCCAGGCCTGGCCCCACCTGAGGACCCGAGGCATCCTCCTTGCCCTGCCTGCTCCTTGTTCTCTCTGTCCCACCATCTCCAGGCTCTGTCTTTGTGTTGCCTCCTTGGGCTCTGCCTCTCTCTGCAGCTGAGTCTCTCTGTCCTGCTCTGCTGAGGGTCCGCCTTGTTAAATGGCCCTGGGGCAGCCAGTCTGGGCTGTGAGCAGGCAGGAGAAGATGCCACTTTCCCCAAAACTGCCTGACCCTGCTGAGTTCAAATACCCTCCATGAAAGAGAAATAATTGCTTAGAGCCCCAAGGTGTTCCCAAGGTCCACGCGGACCCTCAGCGGTAATCCTTGGCGGGTGCAGGGTCCGCTGGGATTGTGGAGTTACGGGTAGATGATCTCAGGCACTGCCCCTGGGAGCTCTGAGCTAGGGAGACAGGTGACAGCTCTGAGACAGCTGTGGGGACTGAAGAAATCTCGTGACTCCCAGACTTCCCATGCCATGGATGGTCTTTTGACACGTTCCCAAATGATTTCATTGACCATGTGGCGAACGTCTTTGTGTTTGAAGAAACTGCAGGGCGTTGTGGGAAATGGAACAGTTGCTTGGCAGTGCGTCAGGGAAATTTTGCTCCTTTCTTTAGTTTCATGTTGTGTGTATTTTTTTTTTTCCCCCGATGAAAATTGCATGTGGTTTCTCGGCAGAAACAAGTCCGCCTGGGCTGGAGTGAGAACTTGTCAGTTGAGTCTTTGCAGAGAAATTTGACACTTAATCTTGGTTGGAGAAGCCCAGCGACCCTAGGGGACAGCTCTGGACCATGCTTCAGGAATTATGTCCTTATGTGGGGGCGACTCCCCATTGTGGTCCTTCTTTTTTTTAATTCAATGAATTTTATTATATTTATAGTTGTACAACCATCAACACAACCATTTCAGTCCTTCCACTTCTGCCCAATAGAAATACATGCAAATCACAAATGTGAACCCCATAGTAGTTGTAGATTTTCTAGTAGCTACATTTTAATTTTTTTATTTTTTGTCTTTTTCAGGCTGCATCTGTGGCACATGGAAGTTCCCAGGCTAGAGGTGGAATCAGAACTGCAGCTGCTGGCCTACGACACAGCCACAGCCACATGGGATCCAAGCTGCATCTGCGACATATACCACAGCTCATGGCAACCCTGGATCCTTAACCCACTGAGTGAGGCCATGGATCAAACCCTCATCCTCATGGATCCTACTCGGGTTCGTTACTGCTGAGCCACCACGGGAGCTCCTAGTAGCTACATTTTTAAAAGTAAAGAGAAATAGATCAGATTGATTTTATCTCTGTATTTTATTTAACCTAATGTATCTGAAATATTATTTCAACATGAAATCAACGTACAAGTTATTAATGATATTCTACAGTATGTTTTTTCTACTAGGTCTTTGGAATTTAGTGGTTTACACTTACAGCTTGTGTCAACGTAGACTGATCACATTTCAAGTGCTCAGCAGCCACACGTGGCTGGTGGCTGCCTTATCACACCGTGTGATCTCAGGCTTCAAGGGTCCAAGAGTTTGTTAATAATGAGCCCTGCTTCTGGGATTGGACAGAAGCACCTCACTGGCACCTCGGCCTCAGACTGGTTTGTTTTTCTTTTTCTTTTTCTTTTTCGGACCACACCTACGGCATATGGAAGTTCCCAGGCTGGGGAGTAAAACTGGAGCTACATCTGCTGGCCTATGCCACAGCCACAGCAACACAGCATCCCAGCTGCATGTGCGACCTATACCGCCGCTCACAGCAACACCAGATCTTTAACCCACTGAGTGGGGCCAGGGATTGACCTTGCATCCTCATGGATACTAGTTGGCTCATAACCCGCTGAGCCACAATGAGAACTCCCCTCAGACTGTTTTATTGGTTCCTCTAACTCCGGCTGACTTCCCAGGGCTCAACCCTGTGCCTCTTCCTCACCCCTCAGATGTTTGCATCCCTATAAGTGGGCAGTGCCCACATCTAGGCCTCCAGCCCCGAACTCTAGGCCTGGGATAGCCCACTGCCCACTTCACAGCTCCCCTGTGCCCAACAGGCCTCCCGAAGCAAGCTCATCCAACACAGAATGCCTGCTTTCCCCAGGTCAAAGTCTGATACCACCCCCCTCAAGGCCACAGCAAGGTCATCCTTGAGTCTGCTCTTTATTTCATTCCCACCTCCAAACCTCCAGTGAACACGTGGCTTTTCCTTCTAAAGTGTCTCTCCCGTCATTTTGCTTTGCTTATTTCCACCCGATCACCCTAGGACCCAGCGGTTCCTGCCTCCCCAACTGCATGGTCTCCATCTGGCCTCCTGCAATCTTTCTCTGTACAAAGAACGACAATTCTAAAATATAAATCCAAATACATCTCTCCTCTGCTGGAAACACTCTGTGGGCTCAGAACCAATTCCAAAGAGCTTTCATGGCAGAGATGACAAAGCCACGTGTTACCTTGCCTTTCTCACTCTGCCTCTCGTGTCCCTCCAACCACACGGGCCCCCTTCCTGTTCCTGGACCACTCCAGGTTTGTCCTGGCCTCTGGGCCTTTGCATTTGCTGTTCCCTCCGCTTGCCATGTTCTTCCCCTATCTCCTTCCACGACTGGCTCCTTCCCATCCGTGACATCTCAAGGCAAATATTACCTCCTTGAGGGGGTCCTCTCCCATCCTTTCAAAGCTGGTCCCTCACCCATTTCCCAGTCATGATCACATCTCCCTATTTTATGTCCTTTAGACCATCTAGGACTGCCTGAAATTTTCTTGTGCGTTTATTGGTTGACTTGTGTTTCTCTATTTCTGCCCGCTGGAATGTAAGCTCCACGAGAGCAGGGCCTTCTCCTTTTTCAATGCCTGCCACTAAGTGTTGAATGAATGAGTGATTCTGAGTTTGAATTCTGTCTGTACCCCTTTAATTATTGCATAGCTGCGAGCAAGTAACTTAGTCTCTTAGAGCCTCAGTTTCCTCAACCATAAAATGGAGATAATGACAGTGATCACAGGAGTTCCCGTCGTGGCTCAGTGGTTAACAAGCCCGACTAGGAACCATGAGGTTGTGGGTTTGATTCCTGGCCTTGCTCAGTGGGTTAAGGATCTGGCATTGCTGTGAGCTGAGGTTTAGGCCACAGAAGTGACTCAGATCTCGCATTGCTGTGGCTGTGGTGTAGGCTGGCGGCTACAGTTCCGATTCAACCCCTAGCCTGGGAACCTCTATATGCCACAGGTGTGGCCCTCAAAAGACAAAAAAAAAAAAAAAAAAGTTAGTAATAACAGCTGTATCCGTCTGCTTTGCTGTGATAACAACCACCCACAAATCTTGTGGCTTATGTTAACAGGTATTTATTTCTTGCTTTCATTATGTTAAGGCCACAGCTCACCTGCAGTTGGCCAGACTTGGCTGGGCTACATGTATCCTTTTGTCCCAGGTCTAAGGCAGAAGAAACAATCATTATCCAGACTCTGCTATTCTCATGGTGGAAGCAGGAGGGAGAGATTAAGTGGAAGATGCTCTTCAAAGCTCTTCTGGGAATTAGAACATGGTCTCACCTGCCTCTATTCCATTGGTCAAAGCAAGTCACATGGCTGAGCCTAAAGTCAATGGAAAGAAGTTGTGTGATTCTCCTGCAAGGGAACAGAGCAAAGAGTTGGGGACCAACCAGTCTAACATAATAGCCAGCATTTACATATTTCTCAGTATGCGCCAGGCTCTTGTCCAAGCATTGAAGTGGATGCTATTTTTGCTATTACACAGATGAGGAACAGAGGCTCACAGGTTAAATAGCATGGCCAAGAGCACAAGCTGGTAAGTCTCGCATCGTCCTGGTTCTACATCATTGCCCATTCTCTGGCTCATAGCAATTGTTGGCCTTGGTGATTAATATGCTCAGCCCCAGTGAACATTCTCTCTGGTCTTCCTCTGCTAGTATTCAGTAGCGATTCTTTCTAGGAAGGTCCCTCCTTCATGCCAAGAAGGATTTCTCCAAAATCCACCTGTCCTGGCCTAGTCCATGTGATGTCAAACATTCACCAGGAGCCAGGACGAAAAAGGAAGAAGACCCAGCAGTGTCCTCTGGGAACATCCATGTACCCACAAAGGTCCTCTTACCCAGATGTCCTTCCACACAGAGAGGAGATGTGACCTTGGAGCCTAAAGGTGGCCTTTACCCACTGTGCTGCTAGGCAACCTTCAGCCACTCCTTGTCTGGCCACAAAGCTTATATTCTCCACTGACTTGAAACCTCACCTTCCTTTAGAGAGATAAGACTCATCCTTAGCACACGCCTTCGGTTCCACCCCCCCCAAAAAAATTCTCTAAACAACCCAAAAGATAGGTACCCATTTCCTCATTTTATAAATGAGGAAGCTGAGGCTTGGAGAAGTAAAGCAACTTGCTCAAGGTCTCGAGGCAAGAAATGACATGGCCAGGAATCAAACCCAAATGGAAGGCTCAGATTCTAAAGCTGGTGCTTTTCCTGAGGATGGTGGGGGTTTTGTCACTGAGGAGGAATGAGCACACCTGCCCTTTCCCACTGAGGTGGTCCATGGAGACTCGTTCCACCTAGTTTCACATTTATTGGACTCCCCTCCAAAGTCGGAGCACACGCTTTGCCCTTGGGCACAGATGCAGAAATGCCATCATTAGGTCTCTCACACATTTAGTCACTCACCCACTCACTCATCCATTTGTTCCTACATTCACTAATTCATCTGTCTACCTGTTCATTGATTGACCTAACTATGTACTCATTCGTTTCTGCAAATCCTGCCTAGATATGCTTCCCTCTCAGGGCTGTGGAATGGAAATGCAAGTTTCTGGGGAGGGAGACCTAGGTCAAATCCAAATTGAGGTGTCCCAGGCATGCATTAGCATCAAAAGGGAGTGGAGAAGAGGCCTTATCCCAGCAGGCAATAGGATGGGAGGTCAGTTTTGGAAGGGCAGGCACTGTGATGGAGGTGGGAGAGAGTGGTCCAGCCTCAAGCCATGATGTATGAGGAAGGAGGCATGGTGGGACGCAGGGCAGGGAACTCTCCCTCCTGGATCTAGTGAGTGTGGATGCCTGAAGCCCTGAGTATGCTTGAACCTTGGCACAGAGAATGAGATGAGAGTCTTCCTCGGGGGGTACTCAGGAAGCAAGAGGAACTGAATGACCCACAGCTGCTTCAACCAACAGCCACAGAATGATGGAGAACTCCTGTTTCCCCATGGCCCTGGTCGGCAGCATAGGAGCCCCACATCATGTCTGGGTGGCCTCGCTCTCTCTCTCTCTCTTTTTTTTTTTTTTTTTTAGGGCTGCGCCAGAGACATATGGAGGTTCCCAGGCTAGGGGTCAGATCATAGCTATAGCTGCTGGCCTACACCACGGCCACAGCAACGCCGGATCCAAGCCCATCTGCAACCTACAGTGCAGCTTAGGGCAACACCGGATTCTTAACCCACTGAGAGAGGCAGGAGTCGGGATCGAACCTGCATTCTCACGGACACCATTCTGCTGAGGCACAAGGGGAGCTCCTCAACTATTTTACACGGTTGGGGTCAAGCACAGCACATCTACGGTGTGGTCCACCAAAGCCTCCCCTTCCTGCCCAGATGTTCGATGTTGCAGAGACCCAGCCAGAAACAGAGAGGGAGGTGGGGGGGAGGTGAGGTGGTGGGGGGGAATGGAACAGAAGGGCGAGGGGAGGGAAGAAGGAGATGTTTGCCAAATGATTAAAAAATTAAAGGGATTTTTATGCAGAGAAAATATTTAGCTTGGCATTGTCTTCTCAACCAAACGTTGCCTTCCAAGAGAAAACACTGGTGCTGGCAGCAAATGTTTGCTAAATGGAAACAATTGTCGCCTTCCCAGCAGCCATAGAAAATGCCTTTGTTTGGGCTGGTGGTGCCTGGGCCAAAAACAGCGTCTTCAAAAGCTGCCCCCAATTTCTGAGAGGCCACAGGAAGGAGGGGACCCACCACAAGTCCATTGTCCCCATAGCACCTGCTAGTCTCACTGGCGATGCTGTGCAGAAGGGCTGCATCCCTCTCCAGGGTCCATGAGGTGGGAGTTGAGAGGAGGCAGGTGAGAAGCAGGGAGGGAGGGGAGGTGGGGAGGGTGAGGAGAGAGCCAGCAAGACACAGATGCATGGAAAGTGCTTGAACAAAGAGAGGGTGGTGGAAGAGCTCAATGGAATCCTGTAACAATGGCAGCCACGGGGTGGTGGTGACCTCCCTGCTACTCGTCCAGAAACCTGGCTCCACCAGCAGGAGCCTTTTGATAGAGAGAACTGTCACCGCTATGGGCGCTTTGTCTTGCTGAATCCTCATCTGCAAACGAGGGACTTGCAGAATCCTTTTTTATAGGAGGAAACTGAGGCTCAGAAAAGGTGAATGCTTTGTCTAAATCACAGAGCTTAGGAAACAAGATCAGAAACCTCGAAACAGGAGGACAAGGGCTCACCCATTAGGCAAAGAAGGCCCACGGACTCGGCGTCTCCTGGGTGGGGCCTGGGAATCTGCATTGTGGAATGCAGGCAGTCCCTGAGCTGGCACTGGGGACACTGCCATCTTCCAACCCGTGCTCTGTGGAGCCCTAGGGTCTGGTGCCCCTGGAGATTCTACTCCTGCTGCCTCCTGTCAATTTCCACCCAGGTGCCAGCCCCCTGCAGTAGACCTCACAACGGGGAAGTGTCGCTGTCCCCACAAGACCCCTCTGAAAATGTGCCCACAGTTACAAGACACATTTCTTTAGCTCCTCCTCTCTGGTTATACATAGGCATCTGTGTCAGACTGGCAAGCTGACACTCTTATTCTTTTTTTTCTTTTTTTTTTTTGTTTTTTAGGGCTGCACCTGAGACATATAGAGGTTCCCAGGCTAGGGGTTGAATTGGAGCTGTAGCTGCCTGCCTACACCACAGCCATAGCAACGCAGGATCCAAGCTACGTCTACAGTCTACACCAGAGCTCATGGAAACGCCGGATCCTTAACCCACTGAGCAAGGCCAGGGATCAAACCTGCCTCCTCATGGATGCTGGTCAGATTCGTTTCCACTGAGCTACGATGGGAACTCTGACACTCTTATTCTTTGTGTGTCTGTTCATCCATTCATGTATTCATGCATTAAACATTATCTGTGGGCCAGGCTCTGTAGTGGCCCATGAGAAACTGAGATGCCTAGGAGATGATCCCTGCCCTTTTTTTTTTTTTGTCTTTTTTGTCTTTTTGCCTTTTCTAGGGCTGTACCTGCAGCATATGGAGGTTCCCAGGCTGGGGGTCGAATCAGAGCTACAGCCACCGGCCTACACCACAGCTCACAGCAATGCCAAATCCTCAACCCACTGAGCAAGGGCAGGGATTGAACCTGCAACCTCATGGTTCCTAGTCGGATTTGTTAACCACTGCACCACAACGGGAACTCCAATCCCTGCCCGTCTTGAAGACTATAGGTCCTGTGGGACCTGGTCGGGAAGAGGATGTTAAGTATTCTGGACCAGGGCTCTCCCTGGCCTCCCCACTTAACCCCCTTAACTGCCCACCAACCACCTGCCTGAACATCCCACAGTCATCTCCCCTTAAACACTGCAAATGGAACTCCTGCTCTCCCCTGGCCCTGCGCCACCCGCAACTTTGCCATCTCAGTGTATGACACTGCCATCCTTCCAGGGTCTCAGGACAAAAATGCTAGTGTCATCATTGACTCCTTGCTCACATCCTAATCTCTCAGCCCTGTCAGCTTTTCCTTCAAAATGCATTCGGAATCTGACTTCTTACCCCCTCCACTGCTACCAGCTTCATCCAGGTCACCACGGATTACCGCCCAGGTGTCAGCTCAGCTTCCTTACCTGTTCACCTTGCTTCAGCCTTTACATGACCTCCTCCTCCTGTCTGCAGCTCCCCTCCATCCAGGCACTCCTGCCACAGGACCTTTGCACTGACTATTCCCTCTGCCTCGAAGGCTCTTCCCCTTGTCCTCATGGCTCACTCACTCTCTCACCTCCTTTGGATCTTTACTCAAATGTCATCTTTTCCTTTTTTTTTTTTTTTTTTTTTGTCTTTTTAGGGCTGCACCCACGGCATATGGAGGTTCCCAAGCTTGGAGTCTAATCGGAGCTGTAGCCGCCGGCCAATGTCAGAGCCATAGCAATGCCAGATCTGACCGGTGTCTGTGACCCACACCACAGCTCATGGCAATGCCGGATCCTTAACCCACTGAGCAAGGCCAGGGATCGAACCTGCAACCTCATGGTTCCTAGTCGGATTCGTTTCTGCTGCACCACCACTGGAGCTCCAAATGTCCCCTTTTCAATGAGGTCTTCCGTGAAATCCATTTAAAATTGCAGCCTGCCCCTTCTCTTTATCCCTGCTCTCCTCTCTCCCCTGACAGCCCTTAGCATCACCTGCATACCACACTAGGTCTTTTTCATGCTCATCTTGTGGTCTGTCTCCCTGCCTGATTCCTTCCCCTAAGAAGACAAGCCCCCCAAAGACAGAGGTGTTTGCTCCTTTTGTTTACTGCTCTGTCCTCAGTGTCTAGAACAGTGCCTGGCACACAACATAGGCCCTCAATAAGTACATCTGAGTGCATGAACAGAAGAGAAGTCGCTGATGTGGCTGGAGCAGGGACCAGGCAGGGTCCGGGGACTTCTGATTTCGGAGGCTGCCAAAATCATAGAATTGATACCAAGTTCCCCTCATCCCATCATGGGCAGAAAGTCAGGTCCAGAAGTTGCTAAGAGCACGAGAAAGGGGAGAACCAAAAGCAGACACAGAAATGGCCATTTCTCCCTCTGCTCTTCACTGAATGTCCAGCATCTCTCCCCGGCACTGGGGTCTGAGGACACAGCAGTGACTCCAACAGCCCTGGCCCTTCATCACAGGGCACCCCTCTCTCCATGGTCCTGTCTCCTCTGCACCTCCTCCAGGCAGGGCTCACAGATATGCCCAGAGGCAGTGATGGGAAGATGATAGGAAGGAGGTGACAGAAGGAAAAGGGCAAGATGGGACCTGGGGACATCCTGATAACACTGGCACCTCCAAGGGGGTTCCATACTTTTTTTGTTCTTCGGGGCACAGAATCATATTTGTCAGAAGCTTTTGTTTATAGAGCACTGTTTTGTCGTGATTATTTAACGTTTCGGTTTAATAATCACAATGCAGCAAATGACCATGAACCCATTACTTAAATCCCCAAATTAGAATTTACATTTACCTACATGCTTTTCGCTAATCTTATGGTTCTGTCCCTACCTCTCCTCTAAATAATTACTACAATGAGTCATTTTTCTCCCTCCCTCCCTTCTTTCCTTCCTTCTTTCCCTCCCTCCCTTCCTTCTTTTCTCAGTTCTAACACACAGTGTACACCTAAACCGTCCTCATTTAATTTGTCGTCTTTCTGATCATTCTAAGCAGGGCATCAAATGATACACCATCTTCTGAGACTTGCTTTTTCACTGCACGTTATGGGACCGGGGTTTATCTAAGTGACTGCGTGCGGCTGCAGCCCCTTCACTCCGCATCGCTCTACATCATTCTGTAGTGTGAGTCTCACCGCAGTTTATTTAGCCATTCTTCCAGCATTGGACAAGTGGGTTGTTTCCCGATCTCAGTGTCTTTATGTTTACTTTTATGAGCACGGCTGCTCCGAGCCGCCGTGTATGTGCCTCCCGGGGCACAAGGGCAGGGGTTTCTGCACGGATATACCTGGGAGTGGAATTGCCGGGGCAGAGGGTGATGGAACTGCTCAATTTTACAGGACGGTGTCAAATTGTCTTCCAGGGACGTTGTGCCAATGTGTGCTTCTTCTAGCGAGGTTGGAAGTCGCACGCGCATCCATAGACCGTATTGTTAGGCGGCTGGGCTTTTACCAATGGGCATAAATGGTATCACGGGGTGGTCTTTGCCCAAATTCTTCACAGTTTCTTCTGCCTTCACGGTTCGGCCACTCATCTGGAGGGGAGGGGCTGTCGGAGATCATTTTTCTAATATCTAAACAAGAACTGCCAAACTCAGCCCTCCATCCTCGGCCCCCCAGCTGCCTTGAAGACCTCCCCCACTTCTGGCTCTAGGGGCCTTTCTCCCCCTCTCCCCTCCTCTACTGGAGCCACACACAAGCCCTCTCCATGGGCCACTCCCATACCCTCCTCCATCTAAATAAACATTTTCATAAAAATGGACTAAAGCCTATTTCAGAGAGAGGGACGGAGCTCCTGCATTATCTGTAAGCCATCTAGACAGTAACATTTGGGGAAAGATCCATTTTGCTCCATTTTTGCTGTTTTGTTTTTTGCCACATCTCTTTTCCTGGTTGCCCAGGCTTCCTGGGCCCCTTCTGCTCACCTTACTTACCAGATCCCTGACCCTGGCCTGACCAAGCCTGGCCAAGGCGGCAGGGTAGAGGACGGATGGGACCCAGTCCAGGACCATACTCAGCTGAGTCTAATGTGCCTGACCTACCTCCTGGCCAGCTTCTCAGGATGCCTCTGCCCCTGCCCAGGATCTGAGCTCTCTCGCCCATGTCTCTGGCTGTGGGCTGGGTCCACCCCAACCCCTCTGCAGCCTCACAACTAGAAGCACATGCCTAGAGACCTCACCCTTTGTCTGGTGACCTCCCTGGACACAACACCAGGCCTCTCAGATGCACACTAGCCCTGCCTCTGGCCCCACTCTGTGCCCCTGCTGCCTCCCTACCCCAGTCCCCTCCTCTTGTCCCCTCTGGCACACATGTGGTCCCCCTCAGCTGGTCAGAGCACAAAGGCCTCCATCACTGTCTGCAGAGGTAGCTGGCGCCAGCCGTGGGCACGGGCGTTCCTGCTGGCTTGGCACCGAAGGCTCATTAGTCAGGCTGCCACAGACATCTCCAAGTTCATTTCCTACTTCCATCTTTGGCTCCTCTCCCTGTCCCCAGCCCCCTGTCAAGTCAAGGATTCTTCCTCCAGGCTCTCTTGATCAAGAGGAAATAAGGGCACTTAAACTTGGGACTCCAAGTTGACTTTTCAGGTTCAGGTCTCTCCTCTTTGGGCAAACATTTAAATTCCAACCTAATTGCTCTCCTGAACTCTCCCACAATTGCTGAGAATTGGCACATAGCAGGTGCCCAGTAAATAGTCACTGAATGAATGAATGAGCTGTTTTTCTCTGCTTTCCTGGGAATGAAGTCCCTTAGGAGTTTCTCCTAAACTCCTCCACATGTTATGCCCACTCCCTGGGCCTTCCTCTCTGATCAACCAGCGTCAAATCCTCCAGCAGTCTCTCCCTCCATGGCTGCTTCCTCCTTCTCCCTTTCCAGGGCATTCTCTCCCCAGGGGGGCCTGAGCTACCCTGGTCTGGGGGAGGCAGGAGTGCTCCGTGGTTGGGCTTTGCTGTTGGGAGCAGGGGCTTGTAGGTCAGGATCGGCACCTGTAACCTGAGAGGCACCTCCACATCCCTTCCCTGACGTGCCTTCCTCCCGCTCCATCACTCTGCCTCTAAACCACTCGTAATTGCTCCATCTAATTCAATAGACGTGCTGATGGCTGAGTCAAGAGAGCTCCGCTCAGCCTCCCCAGGGGCAGGCATGATGGGCATGTTTGGAACCTCCTGTACACTGTGTGGGCCCCAGGGGAGGGAGGCAGCTGGAAAAAGGCTGTAACGGAGGCTCCTGCATGGGTCAGAGCTGCCTCAAAAGAGTCTCAGCCTCTTTGGCCAGGGGACAGGTCTGGACCCCACCCTGTCAGGCTGCCTCTCCCCTGGACCTCCAGGTCCCCAGGGTTTCTTCCTCTGGTCCTCTGATGAGCAGCCATCACCTGCAGGCTCAGCCTGGCCCAAACTTGCCTCCGGGTTTGGGGCGCTGCCGTGCTTCTCCAAATCCCCCTGCTCTCTGAGAACTAATCCAAGCCCTCCCCACTCTCTGAAGCTCTCCCCTACGCCTCCCCCAGTCACAGAGTTCCTTTCTTTTTCTTTTTCTTTTTTAAGGGCTGTACCTGCGGCATTTGGAAGTTCCCAGGCTAGGGGTAGAATCAGAGCTACAGCTGCTGGTCTACGCCACAGCCACAGCAATGCAGGATCAGAGACGCACCTGTGACCTAAACCATAGCCTGCAGCAATACCAGATCCTTAACCCACTGCGCGAGGCCAGGGATGGAACCCATATCCTCACGGACATTGCGTCTTGTTCTTAACCTGCTGAGCCACAACGGAAACTCCCACAGGGTTTCTTCAGACCAGCAATTCCAATCATCACCTTAATGGACCCGGGGGTCCGGGCTGCTCCTAGATTCCTGCCAACGCATGGAGACAGGTTCTCAGGACCACCTTTCCCCTGACTTCCTTCCAGACACAATTCCACCTGGCGTCCCTCTGTGGGAATGCTGGCTTCTCCCTCCTGGCACCGAGCACAGCCCCTTTCATTGGTTTCCCCTGAGCTCTGCCAACCCAAGGCATCTGACTTTCCCGGAGGTTGGGAGATGGGCCTGGAGAGGCCGACATGTTGGCCAGCCCGGTGCCAATTAGAAGCTCGCTGGACCACAGTCCCCAGAGAGCAGGGCCCCCAGAACTTCCCTGTTCACTCCACAACGGAGAGCAATGTCCAGATCCTCCCAGACTGGAGAAAAGAAAAGCTCCAGGCCCCCAGGGGGGGTGTGTGTGGGGGTGGCAATTGGGGGCCTCAGTGGCCAGCGGGACGCTAGTGTAATCTCCAAAGAGGCAAAGGAAAGTGGATTAGGGAGCCCAGCCCTGCTCTGGAGCATGAGATCCGCATCTGCCTACAGGCCAGGGAAGATTCTGATACCAAAGTCTTAGCAACATCAAGGATGCTAAGACCCTAATCTCCCTTCGTTTGTCCTCACCCTCCAGATCTGTTAAAAGCTACACAGAAATGGAGGGGTCTACGGATCATGCCCCCCAATGGTCAGAGAATTAGATGAGGGGTTAACTACTTAAAGGCCATCGACTTTCATGATCCCAGGCTCAGGAATCACTGAGCTTTCTGGGGCTCTGGAGCACAGGCTGGCCTCTTGCACATATCCTCTGTGTCTGTGGGGTGGGGTGGGGGGGTGTGCCACGTGTGGAGGATGGGTGTGCACAGACCTGGGTAGCTACTGTGGGCACTCATCTCGGGAATGTGTGCATACAGGCAAACGTGTGACTGTTGGTGTGTGAGCACGCCCGTCTGCGTGCCAGGGCATCCCCTACTCATTTGAACTTGTCTCTGCCAAGGCCACCCTGATGCATGTGACTTTGTACTCCTGCACACTATCTGCTTGTCCACACAGGTGCACATGCCTCAGAGCATATGCGTGCACTCTGTGTCCTGTAGTCGTGTGTTTGGGGCACACGCCTGTCTGTGCATGGGTTTCTCTGCATATGTGAAAGTACACTCTGCATTCGTATGAACGTTGATGCCATCTTTTGATTCCTTAAGTGTCCTGAGCTCGTTACATCCTCGAGGCCCCTGCGTGTGCGCTCGCATGCTGGAAACACTTTCCCCTGATCTTTACCTTGGCATCCAACTCAAAGAACATGTTCCCTGCTATTTCTCCTCACAGTGTCCAATTATTTCTCTTCCATGCACTGATTTCCATTCGTAATTTTGTATTTATTTTTGGGTTAACGGGTCTATTCATTGTCTCCATGAGGGTAGGAAGTGTTTCTTTGTAAGTAACCCTGCTATCCTCTGCGCCTTGTATGGTGTGCCTTTTTTTTCCTTTTTTTTTTGTCTTTTTGTTTTTTCCAGGGCCACACCCGTGGCATATGGATGTCCCCAGCTAGGGGTCCAATCGGAGCTGTGCCCACGCCACAGCCACAGCCACGCCATATCTGAGCCGCATCTGCGACCTACACCACAGCTCATGGCAACGCCGGATCCTTAACCCACTGAGCGAGGCCAGGAATGGAACCCTCAACCTCATGGTTCCTAGTCGGATTCGCTAACCACTGAGCCACGACGGGAACTCCTGGTGAGCTGTTTATAGCAGGTCTTCAACAGGAATTAAGTGACTGGATGAATGTGTGTGTGCGTGTGCGAACGCATGCTTGTGCACGCGTGTTCGTCCTGCTCCTCTGAGTAGGGAAGCACGTCTTTCTGGATGCTCCCACTTATCTGTGTGCATAAGTCAGCAGGCAGGTTTAGTATACTAAGTACCTGTACATGCATGTATGTATCTGATGGTGTGTATTAAAAGCGGCAGATGTCTTGTTTCTTCTGCTCTTCCCTGCCCCAGCTGGGATCTCTCTGGTCCTGGATGGACTCCAGGAAATCCAGGGTACCCAGAATGGCTTGGGGATGGGACACCATCCTGGAGGCAGGCAGAGCAATCCCCCAAAGGGCTGCCCTGGCCGTGAGACACTCCTTAGGGTGATTACAGGTCTGAGCAGATACCGGCTGGGGACCCCACCGAAAGGACTGGGAACAAGGGCTCATTCAGCATTGTTCCTGAGCCCTCCTTCAGGCAGCGCCCTGAGCCCAGTGCTGGCGGGGCACCAGCAAGATGCTGCCAGGAGCCACAATAAGAACTTCCCATCGTGGCAGCAACGCTCTGTTCCCAGAGCTAGCTTAGCTGCCCCACCCCTACCCCTGACTGGACTCGGTCCCAAGGGTGGAGAGCAGGTCTGCCCCTCACTGCCTCGAGGTGCTTGATGAATATCAGTTAAATCACTGAACGGACAAAGAAATGACCAGCCTCTGTGCCACATGTACAGAGAAAGAACAACTTCCATCTCTCTGCAGCCTTTGCTCACCAGAACGGCAGCATCCTTCTCCTGGCTGCTCCCTCCCCAAGAGAAGAGCCCCTTTGAGTCTCTCTTATCACTCATAAAAGTGGGGAGACTATAGAAACAAAACAAAACTGAGGGGAGGAGGTAGCAAATAGAACAACACGCGGCGGGGAGAGAACGCTATCCAAGTAAACACAGTCAAAAGGCAGCATAGAAACTAAGGTCCTTTGATAAGACCTACTTGGGGAAAACAGCTTAAAGAACCTGCTAACAGTCCAGCCTGAGCGCTGGCAGAATCCTTTTAGCTCAAATGGCTGCAGAAGGCTCCTCCCAGCCAGTGTCTGGTCTAAGGAAGGTGGAACCACGTCGGGAGGCCACCTGGGTCAATCTGGCACTTGAAGCTGTAGTTTCTTCCCCTGCAAAATGCAGGTGGGAAGACCCATGCGTTGACTATGAAGATGACGTGATGAGAGGCTGACAGACATTAGGGCCTCAGTCCGTGCAGTTTCTTCTTTCTTTACAGGCAGACTCCTACCACAGAGGAATTTCTTTCTTTCTTTCTTTCTTTTTTTTCTTTTTGCCTTTTCTTGAGCTGCTCCCCCCGTGGCATATGGAGGTTCCCAGGCTACAGCTCCGATTGAGCTGTAGCCACTGGCCTACAGCCAGAATCACAGTAACGCAGGATCCGAGCCGTGTTTGCGACCCACACCACAGCTCACGGCAACGCCAGATCCTTAACCCACTGAGCAAGGCCAGGGATTGAACCCGCAACCTCATGGTTCCTAGTCGGATTTGTTAACCACTGTGCCACGACGGGAACTCCAACACAGAGGGGGTTTCTGATGGGTGTTCTTGTGGCTGGGATTTCGCAGACCCAAGTTAATAATATTAGTGAACACATTGATTTACTGAGCGCTTACTATGTGCCAGATGCTAGGCTGGTGCTTTCTATGTGCCCTCACGTATAACCTGCAGAACAAATCCATTATGATTCTCATTTAAGCGATGAGGAGACTGAGTCTTGGAGAGGTTAGGTAGACTTAGCTCAAGGTCACACGAGTTAGTGAATGAAAGAAGCCAGTTTGGGAGACCAGTTGCAGAGTCTGAAGTTCTAACCCGTGTGCTTTACGGTACCTTTACTCAGGGATGCCACTTTTCCCTGAGCCTCAAACACCCATCCTGGAAAACAAAGACGTTAGATGAGACTGTAGGTTTTCACAGTGTTTCAGCAACTGAACCCTTTTATTCAAACAGAATCCTGATGTGGAAAAAGGCTAAAAGGGAGCTGCTCTGATGAGCACATAGCAGTGCCCAGAGCTGCGCCTGCACCTGTTGGTGGCCCCCCCCAAGGCAGCCGCTGAGTCATCTCTGGGACCTCAGGGAACAGACACTGAAAGTTGCTAGAATAGTCCCTTTCATTTAGTTTTGCTTTGGGGGTGATTATTTCATAATATATAAAAATACCAAATCACTCCACTGCCCACCTGAAACTAATAAAATATTGTATGTCAGGTACAACTTAATTTTTTAAAAAAGGAAAGAAAAATGCTGGAACAGATGATCTCTATGGGCTCTGCTAGATCAGATGAACTGGGATTCTATTCAATTAACACGTGCGGGTTGAAGGATGCTCTGGAGCGTGGGAAGATGAGGGAGGCTGGTCCTAGAGGCAGGAAGAGAGGAGGTGAAACCATCATCACTGTCCACTCCCACCTGTGAAAGTGGAAATCGACTCAAACACTAAGATAACGAGAAAAAACTAGCTTGGAGGGCACTGAAAGTCCCCAGAGCAGATGGAAGCACTAAGCTGTGGTGTGGCCGGGAAGGGGGCGGGGGGGGGGCAGGGGCAGGAAGCCCAGCCTCCTCTCCCCAGGAGGGGGTTCGGCAGCCCCTCCCAGGTGTGCCTGGGGGACCCTCACCTGACTGGAGAGTCTTTGTTTGAAGTCCTGATTTATGTAGCTCCTCACTGCAAACTATGCATTAAGTTGCCAGCGAAGATTCAGAATTGTAAAATAACCATGGTGGCGAAATTATTCACAAATCCATCCAGGCCTGGCACTTCGGGAAGGCGGTCAGATTTACACTGAGCACATGGTGACATAATTCAGGCTAAACAGATAAGCTTGTTCCGCTCCTGACAGAAGCAATTCCCCGGAGACTGCTGGGTAATGCTGGGCCAATTACACACCCGTCCCGGGGAAGGAAAGGCCCGTCACCACTGAGGGTGACACATGGTGACAAGGGGCAGGTCATGCCCGAGCGGAAGGGTCTCCGTGATAACTGAGCAAGCGCAGGAGGCAGGGCTGTGGCATCTTCGTTCTTAGGAGGCCCCGTGGGCAGGGGCTGGGATGCCCAGGAGGGGGCTGGGGTGTGTCCAGGTCTGAAGCCAGCCAGTGAATCAGCTGGCCAGTACATTGATCGAACCATATCAAGTTCATGGAGGAGGCAACAGCATCCTTCCAATGACAACAGGGGCTCTGCCCCTTGGGGCAGGCTGCATCCATTTGGACCGGATCAGGTGCCAGCTGCCAGGTGTGCCATGATGGTTTTGTCAATATCTCTCCCCTGAGTCTTCGCCTGAATACTTTTTTTCTCCTCTTGCCAGTTTAAGTTGCTTCATATGGCACTTTACCAAGGAGACAGGTGTTTTTTTATATTCCCCACAACAGTTTTTTCACTCTTACCAAATAAAGCTGGTCAGGATAATAGCTAACATTTGTTGAATGCTGTGCTAAGAATTTTATACGCATTATTCTATTTTAACCCTCTAAAGCAGTGCTTCGCAAACTTTTGCATGAATCAGAATCACCTGGGAGACTTTCTAAGGCACAGAAACGCCTAGGATTCTAAGTCCCAGAAAGCAGCTGGGCTGTGGTGCCCCAGCCCCCAAATTTCTGATTCAGGAGGTCAGAGAACAGAGAGCAGAAAGTACCTTTCTAACCAGTTCCCAGGTAATGCTGATGCTGCAGGTCTGGGCACTACTCTTTGAGAACACTGCTCTAAAGAAAAGTGAGTTCAGTTAGGAGGCAGTTGTGGGCTTGTTCTGCAGCCAGACTGACTGAATTCAGATCCTGAATTCCTCCGTTTTCTGGCTCTGTGACCTTGGGCATGTTGCTTAACCCCTCTGTGCCTCAGTGGCTCCATCTGTAAAATGGGCATAACAAGAGCTGCTCCCTCAGAGGGCTATTACCGAAAGCAAAAGCATTTAACACCGTCTCCGAAGAGTGCCTGGCACATGGTAAATACTTGATAAATGTGAACTAACACTGTAATCCCCTGAGCTTTATAGCTACTATGTAAATGGGAGCTAAACTAGCTCGAACCTTGAACTACGCGCTAACTCATGGTGGGCCCACCATGTGTCTTCCTTGCTCTCAGGGCTGTCACCTTGGCACTGACTGGTGAAGCTAGAGCTGGTGGCCTATGGCAGGAGGCCTCAGCCAGGACAGCAACCTCCAGAGGCATCATGGGGTTGGTTGAGTCAGGAGATCCAGGCTTGAGTCTTGAGGCTGCTGCTCGCTGTGTGATGCTGGGCCGATCAGTTTTCCTCTCTGAGCCTGAGTTCGGTCAGCTGAACAGGGCCAGCATTTAGGGGGCTTGTGTTCCAGGTGGGTGGACTTTTTTCACCCCAGAGGTGGAGCCTGATCATGAAAGATTCTAAATGCTGCAGAATTAGCACTCAGATCTCAATGCGAATGCTACTCACACTTGCCCACGAAGGGACAGAGGCCAGAAAGGAAGCATTGCTCAGAGCCAGGAACCTTCTCTGATACCCTAGGTTTTAATCTTAAAAGCACACACATATTTTGTATTCTCCTCCATACCATTGCCATGTTTGTTTGCACATGAGGACATGAGGATAATAACATTTTCTTTTGGAATCTTCTAATAAAACAGGCATCCGGGAGACATGGATCATGTTTGCCTGGGGCTTTGGATCCTCCCTGGTACGTGTCAGCACACAGCTGTGGTGGGCTCAGCCGTGGGGAAGGAGCAAGCGCCCAGGTTCCTGGAGGAGGGAGCCAGGCTGTGTCCTCCCCAGGGTGACTTCCTTGGCCCCAGCTCCTTGGTGGTGCGGTGGGGGGGGGGGTAATATCAGAACCACGCTTGAGGAACACACTCTGGCCCTTCCATGCAAGGAAGCTGCCATCGGCCCCACGCGGACTGAGGTTCCTGTTCACGGAGAGATTGTACATCAAGTGCTTTTCATTCAGAATTGGAAGCTTTCATATGTTTTACAGGAAGCCCTTTTATGTGCCAATAAAACACACGCGATTATAGCAGACGATGAGAAGCAGCGAGCGCCTCAGAGCCACTGTATGTTAGAAAGAGTGGATATGCTTCCCCTGAGAGTGACACGACCGCGTCCTTTCCCCTTTGTTGTGGAGTCAGGCAGAGAGGGGCTCTTGCTAAAGAAATGCAGACCCCCCACAACACTCTGCGTGTGTGTGTGTGTGTGTGTGTGTGTGTGTATTTTTCTGGGGAGGGGCAAAGAACAAGCAACCCTCTCTAGCTCTCCTCGTTTAATACCATCTATTCTTCTTTGTAGAAGAGATGGACAGAGGCCAAGGGCCATGGCCATGACCACCTGGATGATTAACTTGACATTTTAATTACTAGTCCTTCTCTGCAGACTCCCACACCCTCACCATTTCTAGAATTAACAAAAGCCAGAGTTGAAGAGACCTTGAAGGGTCATCCCCTCCCCCGGCGAGCACAAGGGGGAATTGCTCCTTTTCTTAAGGAGAAAAGGTGAAATCCTTGCTCCTTCCCTAGGAAACCATTATGGGGGTGACTCACCCCTTGTCCTGAGAACGAGAGACTCAGGAGAATCCTGGGGTGTTGGCCAGGCAGCTCGGAGGCATAGCCACAATCAGGAGCTAGGCAGGGCTGGGGAGACTCCAAGCGGTTCTAGAAAGTGTGTGCCCTTTCTTCCAGTGCCCTGTTAGCCCAGCTTGGCATAAGTGAAAGGCCAGGATGGATATGAGGGTTCGCGAGGTGGGGTTCCCATCATAGCTCAGTGGTAACAAACCCAACTAGCATCCACAAGGATGTGGGTTCGATCCCTGGCCCCGCTCAGTGGGTTAAGGAACCAGTGTTGCTGTGAGCCATGGTGTAGGTTGGAGATGCAGCTCGGATCTGACGTTGCTGTGGCTATGGTGTAGGCCAGCAGCTATGGCTCTGCTTTGACCCCTAGCCTGGGGACTTCCATTTGTCTCAGGTATGGCCCTCGAAAGACTAAGTAATAAATAAATAAATGAATAGATTTCACAAAGTGTAGGCTAAAGTTTTAGCCCCAACTTTGAACTTGCAGAGCAATACAGAGTCAAGCCCAGAACAGACATCAAATAGAGGGAGGTGGAGGGCCAGGTGGCGATGTCCTGGGCTCTAATCTTGGCCTTGCCACTCACTGCCATAGGCCAGTGGTTCTCAACTGGGGGTGATTTTGCCCCAAGGGAGACTTTGGCAGTAACCCCTGGAGACATTTTTGGATGTCACCAATGGGGGGGGGAGGGGCAGTGTCTAGGGATGATGCTAAAAATCCTACAATGCACAAGATGTACGAGACCCCACAGCAATGAGTTTTCAGGCCAAAATGTCAATAGCAATGAGATTGAGAAATCCTGCCTTAGGCAAATTCATGAACATTTCTGCACCTTTGTTTCCTCATCTCTAAAATGGGGATATGAGTCCCCCTCCAGAGCTGATCTGAGGATGAATGAGCTAATGTATAAATGACCGCTGAGCCATGATGGGAACCCCACCTCGTGAACCCTCATATCCATCCTGGCCTTTCACTTATGTCAAGCTGGGCTAATGGGGCACTGGAAGAAGGGGCACACACTTTCTAGAACCGCTTGGAGTCTTCCCAGCCCCGCACAGCTCCTGATTGTGGCTGTGCCTCCGAGCTGCCTGGCCAACACCCCAGGATTCTCCTGAGTCTCTGGTTCTCAGGACAAGGGGTGAGCCACCCCCATAACAATTTCCTAGGGAAGCAGTATTAGGTCATTTATCCTCAGATCAGCTCTGGAGGGGAACTCACATCCCCATTTTAGAGATGAGAAAACTGAGGCACAGAAATGTTAATTAATTTGCCTAAGGCAGGATTTCTCAGTATACGTTAGAACAGTGCTTGGCACCTAATAAGCACTACAAATGTGCTCCATGAAGGCTACGATTGTCATGCAGGACAGTAGAAGGAGCCAGAGCCAAGGGAGGGAACCCAGAAGAGTCTATGCAAGACAGAAATCCAAGGACAGCAACAAGGGGAGAGGTCAAAGTCGAGGTTGAATTCAGTGTCCTGGCGTTGAGAGTTCAGAGCTGAGGATGGAGAGGAAGCAGATTGAAGGAAAGAGGTCCTGAGCAGCTTCGTCAGAACCCAGCTGGTATTGGGGGAAGTTGCTTTGTGCAGGGTAGACAGCCATGGAGCAGGTGAGTGGAGGAACCACGGCAGCCCACTGCTGCAGTGACTCGTGGTCACCCTTCTCCTTCCCCGCCTGCCCCATGGCCACCCTCACTTGCCCTACCTGAGATGCTGTGGAAACAGAAACACCTTCAGCCTCCAGCAGTGGGCAGAGAATGGAGCTTGAAGCTGCCCAGGCTCTGAGTCCCTGGGGCCACAAGAGTTGTGTTGGGTCCTACAATGATTTGCATTGTGCCTCCCTAAATGTGTCTACCTGGAACCTCTGAATGCGACCTCATTCAGAACAAGGGTCTTTGCAGATGTGATTAAGATAAGGATCTCAAGGTGAAATCATTGTCCTAGATGAGATTGAGCCCTACATCCATCCGACAACTTAGAAGAAATAGAAAAGGGCAAGACACAGGGATGTAGGGTGGGGAAGCACGTGATGATGATGGCAGAGATTGGAAGGATGTGGCTACCAGCCAAGTCCCCAGCGGCTGGGAGAAAGGCAAGGAACAGACTCTCAGAGCCTCCAGGAGCAACTAACCCTGCTAGCACCTTGATTTTGGAGTTCTGGCCCCAGCACTGTGCGAGAATGAGTTTGTCTTGTTGTAAGCCACTGGGTTGGTGGTCATTTCTTACAGCAGCCCTGGAAAATAAATACAGTTCCCCAGACAAAAAGGCTTCAAGGCCAAGAGGCACCATCAGACCAGGCAGCTGGGCAAGGAGCTTGGAGTTTGGCTGTGGCCCTGGGTCACCTTTCAGGGCCTGGGACAAAGCTTTCAACATCTTGTCCTCGGATAACTGCCCCTCCACCCCCCAGAATGGGACATTTTCTTCCCTGAATCCCAGAGTTCTTTACACTTGGCAAGAGCTAAGCTCTCCAGACCAGTTAACAAGGCCACTGACCGGTCAGGTTAAGGCAGCATGAACAACGAAGTGTGTGGGAAGAAAAGAGAGAAAAACCAAACACAGCCGAAGCTTTCTTAATTGTCCAAGCTGTTTAGCAGTAGGAGTTGAAAAGAAAGTAGTCAGCTGTAGAAGGAAGACATGGACACCTCTGGGCTTTCATTAATCTCCCTGCCCTCCATGTCAAACACCCATTGTCAGGGTGGGCACAAAGGGTGCCACCGTTTGCAGTGGAAACACTAAGGGCCCAGCAAATGGGAACACATAGGACCGGGAGAGAAAGGTTCAATATTGAAAGTGTTTTCTCCGCAGTCAGAGGTGCCCATTTCCAGTCCTTTTCAATTTATACACTTTTCTCCAATGACTCCTGAGGGTAATTACAGTTTTTTCCACAAATGAAGTATGGAAGATACGAGAGAGAGAGAGGCAAGACTGTCAATAGTTCTGCAGGAATGCACGGTCTGTCTCCGGGAGACACGGAAAGCATCGATCCTCCTTCCTGGGGGACTTGGAGCGTGAACGGAAGGCACCCCAGGAGGGAGGCTGCAGAAAGACTGCCATCGCCTCCGCAGAGCCGGCCGGCTGAGGAGAGAAGGTTCTAACCCCAGGATGGCACCTGGTCTAAGAGATTGGTCCCCCTCCCACCCCAGCCCCCCCCCACCCCCTGCCACCTGCCCCACTCCCCAAGCATCATTTGAAGACCTAAGGGTTTGTGGGTTTTTTTTTTTTTTTAGTGTTTTCCTTCCTTGGATAAATGATCCAAAGGCCCCAGACACAGGTAGTATAAGGAGCTCCAGTGCCCAGAAGCCTGTGTTTCCACCACTGACTTAGAGATCACCAAGAGGCACCTGCTTGCAGACAGGTACACAGGACGGTTGCAGGAGGCTGCGGAGGTGCTGCGGAGGAGGTGAGATCAAACAGATGTTCTCTGGCTGGACCAAGAGGCTGAGGTTTACAAGATGAAGTGTCATACGCATAAGTGTTCAATTTTGCCCTTAGGTCCCGAACCCAACGGCTGGCTTATAGCAGCTCCCACCGTGTAGCTCTGGGGCTATGAGCTAGGCCTAAGCTCAGCATCAGTTAACTCTCTGCTGTGGGTACCAATGACAGCAGATACCTGTGAGCACGTTCTTCAGGCCAGGCACCTTACCTGGTATTTTATGGCAATGACCCATTTGATCCTCACAATGGCCCTACAAGATACATACTATTATTACCCTCAGTTGACAGATGAGGAAACTAATGCTGAGGGCAGTTAAGATTTTTCCA
Organism: Phacochoerus africanus; assembly: GCF_016906955.1. Lineage (NCBI taxonomy): Eukaryota > Metazoa > Chordata > Mammalia > Artiodactyla > Suidae > Phacochoerus > Phacochoerus africanus. The sequence continues at coordinate 92,775,610 of NC_062551.1, forward strand.
AGACCAATGTTTATTGGTCCAGCTTTATTGGAAAACAGTATAGAGGTTCCTCAGAAAACTAAATATAAAACTACCATATGATCCAGCAATCCCACTCCTGGGCATATATCTGGACAAAACTACAATTCAAAAGGATACATGAAACCATATGTTCAGAGCAACACTATTCACAATAGCCAGGACAGGGAAGCAACCTAAATGTCCATTGACAGATGGACAGATTAAGAAGATGTGGTAATATACACAATGGAATACTACTCAGCCATAAAAAAGAATGAAATAATGCCATTTGCAGCAACATGGATGTAATTAGAGATTCTCATACGAAGTGAAGTAAGTCATAATGAGAAAGATAAATATCATATGATATCACTTATCTAAATGAAGCATAAATGAACATTTCTACAGAACAGAAACAGACTCACAGAGAGAACAGACTTGGGGTTGTCAAGGGGGAGCAGGGAGGGGTAGAAAGTGGAATGTATTGGGAGTTTGGGATTAGTAAGTGCAAACTTACATTTAGAATGGCTAAGCCATGAGGTCCTACTTCATAGCACAGGGAACTCCATCCAATCTCTTGGGATAGAACATGATAAAAGATAGTGTAAGAAAAAGAATATGTATATATGTATGACTGGGTCACTTTGCTGTATAGCAGAAATTGACACAACACCGTAAATCAACTAAACTTTTTTTTTTTTTCTTTTTGCCTTTCCTAGGGCCGTACCCAAGGCATATGGAGGTTCCCAGGCTAGGGGTCAAATTGGAGCTGTAGCTGCTGCCCTACACCACAGCCACAGCAACGCAGGATCCCAGCCGCACCTGCAGCCTACACCACAGCTCACAGAAACACCAGATCCTTTATTCACTGAGCAAGGCCAGGGATCAAACCCGCAAGCTCATGGTTCCTAGTCGGATTTGTTAACAACTGAGCCATGACGGGAATTCCCATCTATACTTTAATTAAAAATTTTTTCTTTAAAAATTTGCATGGGAAAAAGAATGAAACATGTCAAAGTGTTAATAAAGGTGGATAACTCTGGGTTTGGGAATTATGGGTGATTTGTGTTTTCTCGCAAACCGAAGAATAAAATTTATTTCATAAAAGCCAACTAAAAAGAAAAAAGAGAGAGAGAGACTTTTTGCCAAGACCTGAAAAGTGGTGGAAGGAAGATTTGAAATACAGATAAGCTGGCTGAAAAGCCCATGGCTCAGGCTGCTGCAAGCTGCTCCCCAAAAGACTATTTAAAATTGGGCAGCTTCAGTGGGGGCTTAACCCCTATCCCAAGGGAGGCGACCATCGACTCTGCCCTGCTCAGGCCATAACACATTGGGATGGGATGTTCAGGCCTGGGCATCATGCTTCCAGAAGAACACTGACAGCCGAGGACTTGAAGGTAAAGGAACCAACATAGGCAATACTCCCTCTGATTGTCCCTGAGACCCTCACTCCCACTGTGCCTTGACTTTCTTGAGACCCCTACTCATTGAACCCGTCTTGGTGCCTTGGCCCATCAGCTCCTCCCCAGCATTGCTCCCTTTCCTGCCCATCAGAGATGCCACCATACATGGATCCCATTCTTGCCAATACTCTCAACCTCCTCCAATACAGCAAAATGCCAATTTGGGTTAACCCAACTGTTCTCTTTAACCTAGGGTCTTGGGCTTCTGAAAGGAGCAAGATTGGAAAATATTATACTGTAGACAGGGACACAACCAGTTCACAGTCTCCATGCTGAGGCGGAGCCTCGGCTCTACCAGCAGTGACCCTCCACACATCAGTCTTGTCTCCAGTCTCCCCACTGAGTTAAAACCCCTTCTTGACAAGCCCTCTCACCCCAACGCTATACTTCCCACTCTCAGCATATGACCTTTACCTCCACGGGAGAGAAAAAGGCCTGTTTGGGGATGGGGGATGGGAGGCACTCTGTTAACTTATTGCCCCAATTTTGTTAACAGCTTTATGATGTGTAATTTATATACCATAAAATGCACCCACTGAAATGTACAATTCAATGATTTTTAGTGTGTTGACAGAGTTGTATGACCATCACACATTCTAATCCTAAAACATTTCCATCACTTCAAAAAGAAGTCCTGTGTCCATCTGCAGTCCCTCTCCATTCCCAGGCCCAGGCCCAGCCCTAGGCTACCACCAATCTACTTTCTGTCTCTATAGATTTGTGTTGCTGGACATGCCCTATAAATGGAGTCATGCAATATGTAATCTTTTGTATTTGACTTATTTCACTTAGCATAATGTTTCTGAGGTCCGTCCTTGTTGTAGCATGCATCAGTAGTTGGGGTTTTTTTAATTGCAGGATAGTATTCCATTGAATAGATATAACATATATTGTTTAGCTATTAACCAGGTGATGGATATTTGAGTTGATTCCATTTTTTGGCTGTTATGAATGATGATGCTATGAACATCTGTATGCACATTTTTGTGGACATATATTTTCACTTCTCTTGGGTAGACACCTAGGATGTTGCCCTAGCCTTACAAGTGAACCTGGATCCTTCCTTTGTTCCTTTTCAGCATCAACGACTGAGGTGTCTCTCTTCCAATTATAGGAGAATTCTTCAGCTATACATTTCACTGTCTCCTTCCCTGTGGCCTTGAGGGTCTTGCTCCATTAATTATCTCTTTTCTCTCGCTTATCACCAGCATTCTCCTACATAAATGGGGAAATAGTAAGACCTGTCTCATAGTGTTTTCGCGAGGACTAAATGAGTTAATACAGATTAAGGTGGACAGACTCCAGAGTGGTCCCATGATCCCCATTTCCTGCTGTTCAGGCTTTTGTGTAATCTCCCACAAGTGCTGGCAGGATCTGTGACTTGCTTCTAACCAGTAGGACATGGCAAAAGTGATGGGATGTCACACCCATGATTACGTCACATCTTAGAAGACAGAGAGATTCCTTTGCTGACTTGATGAAGTAAGCAGCCACATTAGGGAATTCTGGGCATCCTCTAGAGTCTGCAGGTGGCCTGTAGCCACTACAAGTGGCCTCTAGGACTGCAGGGAAGCCTCTAGCCAACAGCCAGAAATAAGCCAAGGCCCTCAGTGCTACAACCACAAGGAAGTGAATTCTGCCAGCCATATGAGTGAGTTTAGAAGTAAATTCTGCCCCAGATGACAATATAGCCTAGCTGACACTTTGACTATAGGTGTCAATCTACAAATGACTGTGAGACTAAGTAAGGGGACCACAATAAGCCATGTCAGGACTCCTGATCCACAGAAACTGTGAGATAGTAAACACATGTTGTTTTAAGCTACTAAATTTGTGGTAATTTGTTACAAAGCAATAGAAAATGAGTACGCACAGAACTTAGATGAGAGTCTAGCACAGCCTATGAGCATTAGCTGGTGCTTGTTGTGGTACCAGGTGAGAAATTTTCTCCTAGGTTATAACCAGGCAAAGCCCATCTCAAAAAATCAGCGGAAACAAGTGAGCTTTCTGTATTTTCCACCCTTGAAAAATCTCTTCCAAGAGTTTTCTGTATCCACTCCTTGCTTTTCTGTTCACTCCCATTTTGCTGCAATTTAATTCCTCTGCTTTCTCTGTTGCACTGAAGCTGTTCTCCTCAAGGTCACAAATCATCTCCTAGTTACTAAATCTGATGGTTTGGGTCCTTCCTGTACTTGACTTCTCTGTGGCCTTTGATGTTGCTGACTGAAGTGGCTCAGAGGTTTGTCCCCCAAAGACACTCACTGAATCTAAACTTCTTTCGAGAGGACCCAAGAGGGATCAGACCCTGACAGGTTGGCTCTTGGTAATTTTCATTATTCATTCATATATTCATTCACTCATTCACACACTTGCACACTTCTGGGTCCTACAGATGCAGCACTAAAACACTCAAGAGTACAAGCACAGTCTCTACTCTCAGTGGAGATCATGCTCCATGCATAAGGCAGAGATTAAAATAAGTCAACAAACAGTAAGATTTCAGAGAGTGGTAGAAATTATGATGACAGTAAGACAGGATAAAGTGATAGAGAATGCTACATGGAGGCACTACATCCAACTGGGTGGTTGGAGAAGGCTGATCTGGGGATATGACAGTTGACATTTCTGGGGTGGAAATGAAAATAAGGAGCCATGGGAAGACCTGGGGGAAGAGAATTCTAGGCCAGGGGAACAGCTAGTGCCAAGGCTCTAAAGTGAGAAGAATCTTGGGTTGTCCAAGGAGCAGAAAGCAGGCCAGCATGGCTGGAGCAGAGTTGAGCATGAAGGCAAGTGGTGACAGATGAGGCCAGAGACCTTAGCAGGACTTTGTAGATTGTGGGGAGTCTGGCTTTTATCCAAGTGCAGCAGTGAATGAATAGAGGTTTAATGCAGGGGAGTTAATGATGTGGGTTTTGTTTTATAAGATCACTCTTGTTGCTACATGGAGAAGAGATTATATAGGGAGGCAAGGGCCAAATCAGGGAGATCAACTGGCTGGCTATTATGCTAGTGAAGGGGAGAAATCATGGTAGTTTTGACTAGAGTGGTATACATCACGTTTCCCAGGAGACAGACTTGGAAATTCTGTGATTTGCATGCAGGTAATTCATTGGGGGAATGCACTCAGGAACAGCACCTGTGGGGGAGTGAGAAAATCAGGGTTGGGCAGAGGGAGAAATAAAGCTGATGAAATTGCATAAGAGCCCTCAGCCCATCCCAGGGGAAGCTGCAGAGCTTAAGAGCTCTCTTGAACTGAGACAAGAAGGCCAGGCTCTCATACCCTAGAATCAACCAGTCTCTGCATGTGGGATATGGGTCCAGGGAGGGGGCATAGCCTCAGGCAAGGGGTTCTCTTATTAGCTGAGAGGAGCTCCTGGAGAAAGACTCTGTAGCCAGAGGAATGAGTGCCTGGCCACACTACAGCCTCTGCTTTAAGAGACAAAAATGTAGAGAATTGGACAGAGTCAGAATATAATTTCTAAGTAGAACCAGTGGAATTCATAGTGGTCCTAGTGGTGGGAGGAATCACAGGTGACTTCCAAGTGTCTGCTTTGAACACTAGGGTAAATGGTGGCATTGTTTCCTGAGATGAGGTATAGATTTTTGTGAGGAAATGGAGTTCAGTTTTGGCCATGTGCCATCTGAAAGGTCTGATGGACATCCAAACGGTGCAGCCAACTATGCAATGTGACAGATGAGTCTGGGGCTCAGTGGAGGCCAGGGTTGAAGACATGGTTTGGGGAGCTATCAGACCTCCAGCAAATAGAGGATGAAGAACCTGTGGAAGACGCTGAAGAGAGACCCATGAAGTGAGAAGGAATCAAGGAGAATGAGTATCCCAGAAGCTCAAAGAGGACCTATTTTAAGGAAGAAGGAGGATTTATGGAGGAGTTACCATGGTGGAGACCAATGACTGAGCACTGTATTTGGTCAGATGTGGATCCCAGGTAAACTTTAGAGCAGCTTTGGTGGAGTGGTGGAAGAGGAAGCCCAGGTAGAAAACATCAAGGGAAGGACCACAGGTGGGAAAGAGATTTTAGTGTCTGTAAACAATTATTCATTTGAAATGTCTTGCTGTGCAGAGAAGCAGGGAAATGGCACAGTATGTGGAATGAGATTCTTGGTCAATGGTGGGGTTTTAAAAAGATGGGTCTTTCTAGAACATGCGCAATTGCAGATAAGGGTGCAGGTGAAGATGAAGAGGGGGGATGGAAGGAGCAAAGTCCTTGGGAAGGCTAGCTGGGGTAAAGTCATGGGAATAAATGGAGGATTTGGGCACAGGCACAGGAGTCCATCCATGTAATGGAAGTGAAGACACTGAGTGTAGATTTAGTGTAGATTTGGCAGGTTGGTAGATTCGATGGGGGAAGGTGAGGGAGTTTCATTTTGTCGAAGAAGTGTGAAGTCAGGTTAAGGAGAAGAAAAGGCATATGGAGGATTTGATGAGAATCTTGAGATAAATTCTGAAATTCCAATTGGAAAGGCTGGGCTCAGGACCTGGCATCTTAGAAGCAGATCTACCTGGGTGCTAGAAGACTGCCTGGAGAGTAGACTCAGAACAAAGGAGACTGCCTGGATGAAGGGACAAGAGGGCACCTCAGCCTTCAGCATCCATCCGTCTTACCCTTGAGATGGTCTTGCCACTAGGACAAGACAAAGTCTTGTGGCTTGACCTCTCTGTCTCTGTCTTGAGGAACAGAATTCTCTGAGACTGAAAGAAAAAACGTCCTTTCTTCTAAACAGCCCTGGGTTGGGCATGGTTCATCCTGGCTCTGGAAACTCTTACATTCTTCTGCTCTGTGACCAATTCCCTTCTTATTTTAGATTTCCTAGACATCCAATATAGGTTACAGTCCAGTACTCCTGGCCCCAGAACTATTTTTCATTTTCAGATGACCCAGCATATCTCTTCTCTAGTTCATTGACTCAAATTGGCTCTCTGAGACTTATCTATTTCCTTCATTTCTGTGTTCCCCAGTGCCACTACCTTGTACAGAATTAGCTTCTCTCCCCACTTTCTAGCATTCTCCTTTCACCCAGTGTCCCTCTCTTCTCCTTTTCACCTCCCTTTCAGAACATGCCTTCTCATCTCCCCCAAGGTCTTTCTTCCCCTCAGGCATTGGCAGGTGGGTCTCACCTTCATGTCTCATTTCCTCTGAACTTGACACACTCTCTCCTGGGTTCCCTTGGTTTCCACAGTGTTCACTGATGACCTGATGAATTCTCAGTCATCATTGCCTGCCTAGAGCCCTTTCCTGAGCTATAATGGACTGGTAGATCCTTTATCTGCATTTAATGCCTCTCACAAGTCAGGGGTCACTTCCATGATGAAGCCCTTTCTGAATACCCCTCCCCCTTTAGAATTCCACTCCCTATAATGATCTCAATGTCAGCATCTCATAATATTATCTTTTTAACTGAAGTATGTTGATTTACCACATTGTGTCATGATACTAATTTTTAAAGACTTTTTATTTTTAGAGCAGTTTTGGGTTCACTGCTAAATTAAGCAGAAAGTACAGATAGTTTCTGTATACTCACTGTCCCTACACATGCATGCCTCCTATATCAACCTCCCCCACTAGAACGGTGTCTCTGCTACAATCAAAGTACGTACATGGACAAATCATTATCATCCAAAGCCCGTAGTTTGCATTAGGACTCACTCTTGCTGTTGTACATTCCAAAGGTTTTGACAAATGTAGAATGACATGTGTCTACCATTATACTATCATCTGGAGTAGTTTACCTAAAAATCCTCTGTGCTCCATCTATTCATTCCTCCCTCCTGCTACCTCCTGGAAATCACTGATCTTGCTATTACCTCCATAGCTTCACCTTGTCCAGAATGCCATCATACAGTATGTAGCCTTTTCAGATTGGCTTCTTTCATTTAGGTTTCCTCCATATCTTTTCATGGCTTGATAGCTCACTTCTTTTTAGCACAGAATAATACTCCATTGTATGGATGTACGGCAGGTTATCCACTCATCTACTGAAGGAAATCTTGCAAAATGAATTTTTTACACTTGACAATTTATATATCTGTCTCCCTCTGCTAGATAGGAAGCCCCTCAGAAACAAAATGACCAAGTTTTCACAACCTTAGCACCTAGTAGAGTGCCTGGTACATAGTCGATCTTTAATAAAAGCTTGTCCCAAAGAATGACTGAAAAAAACAGTCAAGTCTAGTATCCCACTGACATCTACACTCTATATGGTCAAAGCTAAATGTAATTTCTCCTTCTTATCTCTCCTTCTCATCACCCTCAAAATGATCCAGATACTCTTAGACTTCCTCTCTCATAGAATCCACCTGGGACACAAATTTGAAGATAATCTGGATTCTTCTTTCTCTTTCTATTCCCATGTCTGACTGCTTCCAAAGCCCTATTGTTTTAACATTTGAGTGTCTCTCAAATTATCCCGTCTGCCATACCCTTTACCACCACTGAAGTTTAGATCCTATTCATTTCTCATCTGGATTGTACCAACAGCTTCCCTGCCTCATTCTCACTCCCAGCAGGACTCTCTTCATACTGGCCACCTGAGCGGTCTTTGTAAAATATCCCATCTCCTACTTAAAATTGTGCAATAAGCCCTCATGCCTTTGGGATTGCAATGGAACTCCTTATGAAGACATTTCAAAGCTACTCATGATCCACCCTTGAGACAGGATATGCAAAGCTCTCAGAATAGTCCTGGGAACAGGAAAAGCACAATAAATATTCACATTATTGCCATTATTACTATATTGCCTAGAGAGGAAAAGAGTTTGGGAGGACAGGAGAATTGTCATCAAGTATCTGATGATCCGGCATATGAAATATGCATCAGACCCTTTCTGTCTTGTCCCAAGAGACAGAATTGGACTGATTGGGTGGAGGCTGTAGGGAGGCAAGTTTCATTTCAATCGAAAGGAGACCTTTTAACAGCCAGGAGCATCCAAAAATGGAAAGAAGTGACACCCCTGTGCTGGAGGAATGTGACTGGATAAGATGTTTTTCAATACTGGTGAAATCGTTCACTAGATTCCCAAGCTCAGGTAGTTTACAAGGGGATTCAAGCATCAGGGACCGGTACACAGGAGAGTGGACAGCATGGCCAATGAGCACTTCCTAACCATGTGTTCTCTGAGATGGTGGTGAGGGCTCTACAAGCACCACCGTCTCCATCCTGCTGTCATTAAGTCCTGCTTCTTTCATTCTTCCTGTACCTTCCATTCCCATCACTATTGTTCCTTCCCTCCATCCTGGGCTATTCTGTAGTTCACTGATGGCTCCTCAAACCTATCCCCTCCATCCCCCAACATCCTTACAAAGTGATCTTAAGACAACAGATGAGGCCCTTCCATTCTTCTCCTCAAAAGCCTTCAAGACCCCAACCCCTTCCTATTGCCTCCATCACAAACTCCAAATACCTAAGTCTATCATTTCTGGCTGCACCACCTCTGAGGTCATACGGACTCAGGTTTGAATCCCAGCTCTGCCACTGATTGTCTGTCTGATCTTGGACAAATCACTTGTTCTCTTAGGCCTCAGTTTCCTTACCCATGACTTAGGGGTGATAATGTTGACCTTGAAGGATAGCCATGAGGATAAAATGAGAGTTGTGAGGTCTGTAGCAGAGTATTGAACCCACGTGGCCTTGGAACACCATGGTTCTGGTACATATTGCCACCTACCCCTCCCCACGCCAGCTTGCTCACTGCCACAGCCTTTTGCTCTGTCTCCATCAGAACACCTACTTCATTGACCGTTTCCACATCTGGTTCCCTTTGGATTGTAATCTCCTTAAGGACAGGAACCTTGTCTGGTTTATGGCTGTGCTCTTCATCAGTGCATGGAGAGGTCATTCAACTGGAAGTTAAGGAGATAATTTAAAGAGCTTGGAGCCTAAGGATGCTCATTAAGTATTAGTTAAATATGTGGATGGATGGGAAAGAAAAGTGGTCAACCAAGCCCAAGCTCTTAACCCCAGCAGCCTTCAATCTGCTTCCTCTGAATTCCCCAGGATGGGTGGTTTTAGGGAAGGCTGGCTATAAATGTATAGCCTTTTATTACAGGTTGACTGCTCTGTAGGAAGACCCCAACTCTAGTCAGCCTCCCTAATTCCACCAAGGAGCCCCTTTCTCTAAATCTTTAACTTCAAATGCTCTTCTCATTGAACATTTCCAGAGACAGGGAAGAGAGATTGATCCTTCTCCTATAGATCAGGCACCTCCTGCCCTATAGGAGTTGGAAAGTTCGACGTGGCTGCCTCAAGCCTCAGAGCAGGAGGGTTTGAGCAGCTCCTTGGACTGAGGGCTGGAGCTGGGATTCCCTGGTAACTGCTGAGAAGATTGATGGTAGAAAGGCAGACCACCAAGAGGGCAGCTATAAAAGGGGGGGCAGGTGAGGGCATTGGCCAGACTCAGCCTAGCCCAGTTGAGCCTGAAATAGCCCAGCCAAGACCCTGAGCCTAAGTCAGCCATGTCTATCCAAGAAAACTGTGTCCAGAGCTCAGAGCCATGCCACCATGCCCTTGCATCCATACATACTCACTTAGACTAGCTCAAGTTTCACACGCACACACACACACACACACACATTTCCTCTTGCAGTGGGAGGTAGAGAAACCTGACTCAGGGTCTGAAGGTCCAAATCCAATGCCAGCCTTGACCACTCACATTCTCTAGCCACTGCCCCTCTCCAGCCCAGATTCCAAGCATTCCCAGAAGCAACTCTAACCCTTTTTGTTCCCCCATGCTTATCCTCAGAGCTCTGGGGAAGGACTGGATGAGCATCCCCCCTGCACAGTTTCTCCTTCAGCCACAGCCTGTCCCAGGCTGCCTAGAGAAATGGCCCCCAGAGTCCAGCCACTCCAGCTATGTGAACTTGGGCCAGGAAATTCATCTCTCTGAACCTCAGTTTCCTCATCTGTGAAATAGGCTGCAGGACCTACCTCCCAGGGTAGGTGTAAGGATAAAAGAAGTGACACACATACCGCCCTTGCTCTGTGCCTCTGCAGAGGAAGTACTCAACCCATCTTCTCTTGTTCTGTCAGCATCAGTACCACGGGCCAGATACTATTCCAGGTGTGGGAGCTGCAGCTGTAAATGACAGAGACCCTTGTCCTCCCCAGGGAATGCACAGCTCAGTTTCCTTACACTTAATGTAGAGGAGATCATGACCTAAGGATTAAAGGAGATAATTCTGAATGTCAAGACATCCTGGACACACATTAGGAGCTCAGTAATTACTGGCCTCCTTTCTTCTTCTTACCCAGACAGCCCTTCAAAGGCAAGGGCTGTGAAGTGTTCATGGTTAGATTTCCTGTGCTTAGTATGCATAGCCCCTGGGATGCAATAGGTGCTCAATAAATGTTGAGTTTATTCTCTAAATGGGCATTCAGGAAAACAAAAGTCCAAAGACACCTCTCTCTCCCTCTCTTTCTCTCCCCTCCTCCATCACACACACACACACACACACACACAGAGCAGTAATGACCTGGGCTCCTCTCTCCCTCAGTCTCCCCCACAGACCTGTCACCCATCGCAGGGGAACCCTGAGCCTCCTGGGGCCCCCCACAGTCTGGGCTGATGAGGGACGGAACAGGCTGTGAACCCAGACTATTGTTTATTCATAACTGGTTGCGGGCCGGGGAGGGGAGGGGGGCGGTGTGAGACTCTGCAGCCCTTCTCGCCCCCTACACCCACTTTCATTTTAATGAAATGAAGCCACCCCACGGCCCCCACTCCCAAACCATCCTAAGGTAAGAGTGAAATTGATTTTCCCTTTTAACTCGAAAGCAAGATAAACACATGGCAGCCTTAGGGGCGGAGGGGAAGCACTTAAAATAGCACATCTCTGGGAGCAGGCTGCTGCATGCAGAGTTCGTCACAGATGAGGGCTGAATGCAAATTGGAGAGGCAGCAGCTGGGACCCTGCCTGCCCCCCAGGGAGCAGGTGAGAAGCAGCACCTTCACCTTTCTGTACCTTCTGCCTCCCATGGAGCTGGCAAGCATCTGCAGGCTGACCTCTGTTCTCACCCACATGGACCTGGAAAGACATTCTCTTGGGTCATCCCCACCCCGGTGCCCAAGCCCTGCACTGATGGGGTTCCTATTACCCCTCCAGGGAACCCACTGAAGCTCTCCAATTAGAGCTTCCGCCCTTATTGACACATCCAGGGTATCGCAGCCTCTTCCCCCATTGATGGAGGTCCAATTCCAAGTCCTTTATCCCTCCTCTGCTCATTTGCTCCTGTAGCGATTAGAAAACGAAGATCACCACCCCAAGCCTTCTCCTGTTCAACTCCCGGGACCCCCAGCCATTCCTTGGAGAGCCCATCCCCATATGGAGAGGCTCTTCTCCATCTCTTATTTGTCTAGACTGGTGTCAGAAAAAACGCTACAGTTCTCCAAAAAGGATGAAGGGGAGGACAAGGAAGGGATGAGCAAGGTGGGAAGGAAACTGACATTGACTGACCCCCTACCAACGCCAGGCAGTGTATTCAGAGTTGGTTTCCATTGCTTCATTTAATCCTCTCAATTTTGCTGTGATTTAGGGACTCTTATTATCCCCAGTCTACAGATGGAGAAACTACATTGCAGGGCTTTTTAACAACTGGCCCAGGATCACAAAATCAGTGAGTTGTGCTTCATCATTAACCATACTCTTTCAAGGGATAATTGGCTTCATTTTTCTGACGTGCAGGAATATCACAACCTCTGCATAAAATGAAGACGTCTGCCAGACCTTCCTGGCTCACCTCACAAAGATATCCCGGGAGACCTGGGTCGGTGAGGTTGGCAGGGCCTTTCTGGGAGTGCGTTGAGGCCGCCGGTCCTCTCCAACAGCCCGGCTCGAGGCTGCTCCCTGGAGCCTAAGTTGGCAGGTGTGACCTGGTCTCTAACAGGGTAAGTTCAAGGACCCCCGGAGCCTGGCAACCTCGGTGTCCTGGCTCAGGCACCAGGGCTGCTATCTGAGCAGTCCCACTAACACCCACTATGGGGGCCTTGTGGGACCAAATGGCTCTTTGGCCTTTAAAAATCCTGTTTGTACACCACATTCGAATGTTATGCAGCCATTTAACACGAAGCTGTTGCTCTATAGTTATTGACATGGAAAGATGTCCACAACATATTGTCGAGAGAAAAAAAAAAAGTATTTTACACAACAGCATGTGGAGTCTGCTCCTGTTCATTTAAAGCCATGTACATATGTGTTTACAATCAGACAGAGGTGTCTGAGAATGTTCACCAAAATGGTAGCAGGGGATGCTTCTGGGAGTAGAATTTCAGGCGACTTTTCTCCCCTCTTCTTGACTTGTCTCTGTGATTGATTTTTATAAGAATGAACACATGTCATATTTTACTGAGAAAAATTTAGAAGCATGTTCCAAAAGCTCACGGTGCTATTTAGTCGGGTTTATAACAGAGGAGACGGGGGCTGAAAGAATGTCCCCGTGTTTTCTCTTCCTCCTCCCTCTCCCCACCCTGCTCCTTATGTGTCCCCCTCCAGATCCTCCGGCAGGGGCCTCTCCGTTGTGACAACTTTGTGGGAGAGACGTGATCCTCCCCCACTGTTGTGACAACTTTGGAGGGATGTGGCCCTAGTTGTCATGTCAGCTCTGATCCCCTGTATACAATGGGCATGAGAATGTTCACGCCATAAGGATGCTTGAGAAATAAGTAAGATCTCTTAAGTGGAGGCATCTGGACCATGCCTTGGACACTTGTGGGTGGTGGGGAGCAGACCCACCACAATAATGAGAAGACCAGGAGGGAGTTCCCGTTGTGGCTCAGCGGGCTAAGAACCTGACTAGTAACCACGAGGACTCAGGTTTGATCCCTAGCCTCGCTCAGGGGGTTAAGAATCTGGTGTTGCCATGAGCTGTGGTGTAGGTCACAGACACGGCTTGGATCTGGCATTGCTGTAGCTCTGATTCAACCGCTAACCTGGGAAATCCCATATGCCATGGGTGCGGCCCTTAAAAAAAAAGAAAAGAAAAAAAGGAAAGATCAGGAGTCCAGAAGTCTCGGGACCACAGCCTCTCACTGCTCTGAGGGGAAAATGCCTTTAAGTATCTGAAATCACCGACCCAGAGCCGTGCAGTGGTCTCACTCTTAGGCTTGATAACATTTGTTCACCACACATTTTTATTTTTTTTATTTTTATTTTTTTTTGTCTTTTTGTCTTTTTTGTTGTTGTTGTTGTTGTTGCTATTTCTTGGGGCGCTCCTGTGGCATATGGAGGTTCCCAGGCTAGGGGTCAAATCGGAGCTGTAGCCACCGGCCTATGCCAGAGCCACAGCAACGCGGGATCCGAGCCGCGTCTGCAACCTACACCACAGCTCACGGCAACGCCGGATCCTTAACCCACTGAGCAAGGGCAGGGACCGAACCCGCAACCTCATGGTTCCTAATCGGATTCGTTAACCACTGCGCCACGACGGGAACTCCTCACCACACATTTTTAACATAGTGTGTTTACCTGTCTCTCCAGGGGTTGGCAAACAACACCCCACGGGCCACATCCAACCTGCGTGGGGGTGGCCGTCAAGCTCAGACTGGTTTTTCCACGTTTGAAGAATTGAAACAAACAACAAAACACAAAGAAGAATATGTGGCAGAGACCGCAGGTGGCCCTCTGAGTCTGAAACACTTCTTTGGCGGCTCTTTACAGAACGTGCATCCATGACACATAAGGAGGAGAGTGTCGCTTCTGGCTACAGGGGAGTGACAGCTCAGGAGAGGGGGAAACAGCACAGCTCAGCCCAGGGAAGGTCCCTGCACGGATCCTGAGAGAGACTCTGTTTTCAGAGCCTCTGGCTGGGGCGGTGGTGGTGTGGGAAAGGCATGGGATGCTCTCCATCCCAGACATGGAGCCTGGGGGCTACAGGGAGGAGCTTCGATTACGCAGAAAATGCACCCTGTGAGTTGGGACGTCTTACTATCCCTGCTTTCGGAGGAGGGACTGGGCCTTGGGGAAGATGGGCAGCTAGCCTTCCATCATTGCCCACGGAAAGTGGGGAGCAGAGTTTTGAGTCCACGCAGCATGACCTTAAGTCCTAAGTCCTGACCTTTGCCCACAGGCTGGCTCTTGGACAAGGCAGGGTCTGTTAGATGTGGGTCCTCAGAGTAAGTCACCAGGAATGTCGGTGATCCACCCGAGGGGCCACTGGTGCCATCTGCCCAATTGTTCCATCTTTTTTTTTTTTTTGTCTTTTTAGGGCCACACCCGTGGCATATGGAGGTTCCCAGGCTAGGGATCTAATTGGAACTGTTGCCAGATCCGAGCCGTGTCTACGATCTACACCACAGCTTGAGGCAACGCCGGATCCTTAACCCACTGAGCAAGGCTGGGGATTGAACCCAAAACCTCATGATTCGTTTCCGCTGCGCCACAACGGGAACTCCCAGTTGCTCAGTCTTGATGGTGGCCTGGCCTGTGCAGAGAGGTCAGAGGTTCTTTGTGGAAGCAGAGGGAAGGGACTACCCGTGTTGTGCTCACTGGCCAGGTGGCCAGGCACCGTGAGGGTGCTTTACACACTATAGCATCTCCCTCCCTCCGCACACCCATCCACAACATTGGGACAGTTACTCCATTGTGCAGAAGGGAAAACTGACGCTCACGTTGCTTATACAAAGTTCTGGAGTGGTGGATCCCGCAATTAAAACCAGCTCTCTCCAACTCTAAAGTCCACACATTTCAAGGTCGCCTCTTCTGTGGGGTGGAGGCACTTCCTCCTCATCTCTTCTGGAGGTGCCTCCTTTTGCACCCCCTTCCAGGAGGTGCAGCAGCAAGCGAGCTCCCTGCCCAGCTCCCACCAGCCGTGTCCTAGAGAATCTGAACTAACCAAGTGTAGCAGGACTGGGTCTGCCGAGACAGACTAATGAAGCAATTTAAAAACAATTGTTTGGAACACACAGACATCTGGGTAATAACAGACTACAAGACAACTGACCAGTGAATTTTTTCGGGGCCACTAAGGGAGCAAGATCTACCTCAGCACGTGCAGATGGCAGGAGACGCACTGATGGGTCCTGCAGGTACCTCGGTGAGAGACTCACTTCACGGAATCAACCCGTTCTCTCTCCTGGTGTAGACAGGCTGAGTACTGCACGTGTGTGTCCGAGGGACTCACTTGCAGACACACAGAAGTGCAAGTATCTGCTCAGCTTGACATTCTCTGCATGTACACAGCCACACACACATTTGCATACATGTGAAAGGGCACCTGTGCACACCTACAGCTATATACCCTCATGCACAGGCACGAACATGCTGCCCATCTGTGCACATGTGTATGCAAACACATATGCATGCATACGATGGCAGTACACAAGATTGACCCTCCCTGGATTCCCATCCTTTGCCACGTGACGTTTTGGTACTTCCCACTGAGAGGAGAAGAATATATTTGCCTGCCCTTAACTTTGCATTTAGTCATGTGACTTGCTTTGGCCAATAGAATAAGGTGGATGGGATTTAGTGTCAGTTTCAAGGCGAGACCTTAAGAGACCTCATGTAATTTCACTTGCCCTCTGGCCCTAGGTTCCAATATCATGAAAAGAGCATGTCTGGGCCAGCCTGTCCATCCCAGCAGGAGGGTGAGAGACATGCAGCAGGGCTGCACACGCAGAGTCCAGCCTGGATCAGTCCAGCCCAGGCAATCTGCAGATGCCTAAGCAATGATAAACGGTTTGGTCTCTTATGCCGTGAGAGCTAACCAAGAGACACATCTGGGAGACACAGGTGCACCGGGATGCAGAGATGTGCCTCTGAACAGCCCTGGCGAATACACATGCATGCGCCTGCACATATTCAAACACAAACACCCACAGAGGGCTCGTAGGAGACAACCGCGAGAGTTAAACTCCATCCCAGCCCACCCCCATCTCTGGGGGTGGAGAGTCTGTGAGTGTGAGGTGTTTGTCCAAAGCTCCTTTTATAGACTTCAAGCCCAGCAGGCTTGGGCCTCACCATGCAGGAGGTTTCAGGATCCTCCCTGAACAGCTCTGACAGAGGTCCTCAGATCGTAGAGTCCTTGGGAATGAGGACCAGGCTGTCACCTTATGACCTGGGAGCCAGAGCAAAGGGAACTGCAGAAGTGGCAGGGCAGGGCTGCTCCACCTGCAGGAGCACAGAGGGAGGGCACAGCCCAAGGCCCTCGCACTTTGCATCCTGGGCTGATCACCCAAGTGAGCTCAGTAAGGCTGGTCCCACAGGAGGCCACAGGCAGTGTCCATCCGTGGGCTGGGCTGGGACCTCCTCACTCCCTCTGCACGTGTGTCGTGGGGGTGTGGGGGGAGGTATGAGCTCTAGACAGTTGTCACAGTAACCCCATCATTAGCAGCTGGGTGTGAACATGAGCCCAGAAAGGTGGTATAGCTTGGGGGCGGGGGCAGGGCAGTGCTCAGACTCTTAAACCAAATAACCTGGATTCTAATCCTATCTCTACCCTTTCTAGCTGGTCAAGTAATATAGCCTCTGTTCTGTTTACACAGATAGAAAACAGAGACATGACTAAGTGAGGATAAAATGAGATCATCAACACAGACCCTAAAATTTCCTAGCACAGAGCCTCAGGGAACGGTCATGGCCGTTACCACCCCCAGACCACTCACTCCTAAGGGCTGACATTGTAGCTATTTTTCTTCTCTTTTGTGCAATTGCAGCCCCAGGGCCTGACACACAGTAGGCTAAATGAATGAACTAATGAATGAGGATGAGAGTATGAATGAAGGTCCCAAGGTCTTTAGGGACATGAATCAGGGTTGGATTACAAGGCACATGATCAGGGGTGATCACTCATAGCAACCTTTGTTGCAACCGCTCCCATGGACAGAGCCCCATGTGGATTCCCAAGCATGCTCACATCTATTAGGCTGCTAAAGCCTCCCCTCTGCCCCCATTTTAGAGATGTGGAAACTGAGGTTTGTAGAGGATGAGTTAGTTCTTTTGACTCCCAATCTCAGGAGCCCTCCCCATTCCTATGGGTTCTCTCAGAATGAGGACTTTTGAGATCCGTTATTCTTCCTCATAGAAAGATAGATCCTTAGAGGAAAGTGACCATCTCAAGACCACCCAGTGAGGAGGGCCCTGGGTTGCCTGAGCCTGAGCCCAGTGAACCCTCTAGTGTCCTCTAAACATCTTGTGACATACTCGTGATCTAATCAGTATTCCTGCAAGCTGGTGACACACACAGCTCAGAATGGATTCTGACCCTCAAGAATGGTCAGAAATCAGCAGTAAGAAATCAGTCTGTGAATGTGTGAGTAAAAAAGGGAAAAATCCAACATCCAACCCATCAACAAATGTTTGTTTAATACCTACTGCATACCAGTCTCCTATGCTAATAGCTAAGGTCACGAAAATAGAAAAGACATGGGCTCCAGAAGTTCCCTTTGTGGCTAAGTGGAACTAAGCCTGGCTAGTATCCATGAGGACTCGGGTTCGATCCCTGGACTCACTCAGTGGGTTAAGGATCTGGCATTGCTGCAAGCTGCAGTGTAGGTCACCTATGAGGCTGAGACCCTGTGCTGCTGTAGTTGTGGTGTAGGCCAGATGTTACAGCTCTGATTCAACCCCTAGCCTGGGAACTTCCATATGCTGCAGCCCTAAAAAGAAAAAAAAAAAAAAGAAAAAAAAAAGAAAGAAAAGCACAGACCCCACTCTCTAAGAAGCCACAGTCTTGGGGAGAGATACAGATATTCTTGGTGGGAGAGAAGATGCTAAGTGAATAGAGATTTTGGGGCTTCTAACCCAGGCTGGAGGGCAAGCAGAGCCCGATAGGCATCCATAAGAGCCCCCCCAGTAGAAAAAATCTAGTTTCACCAATATCATTCATCTGTTTTAATAAGTGGCTCTGCCTGTCCCCTAGGTCCCCAGCAATTCAGCTCCACCCCGACACTTGCATCCCTCCTCTGAAAACAAAAGCCCCAAGATAACAGACCTTTTCATTCTCCTTTCCCTTTAAGACTCTCCCTCTGCACCAATATCCATCCCTCCAGCTGCTTATCAAAGGATGATGTCTCCCAAGGCTCTAAGAGGAGTTCCACTAAATAAAATTTCCTCCAGGTCTGTTAAGTTTCCAGTGATGATTGAGGGCCTCTTATAAGCAGGTACCACAGACAGTGGCTCAGATGGTGCTCTCCTGAAGGAGATGACACCTGAGTCCGGTCTTGGAGGAAGAATAGGTACAAGCAGGATGAAGGATAGAAAAGAAGCTCCAGGAGTTCCTGTCATGGTGCAGCGAAAACAAATCCAACTGGGAACCATGAGGTTGCGGGTTCGATCCCTGACCTCGTTCAGTGGGTTAAGGATCTGGTGTTGCCATGAGCTGTGGTGTAGGTCAAAGACAAGGCTCAGATCTGGCATTGCTATGGCTGTGGTGTAGGCTGGCAGCTATAGCTTCGATTAGACCTTTAGCCTGGAAACCTCTATATGCCTTGAATGTGGCCCTAAAAAGCAAAACCAAAACAAAACAAAACAAAAAGAAAAGAAAGAAAGAAAAAGAAATGAAGTTCCAAGCAGACCTCAGGTGCCAAGGGGTAGGGCTATGAAAAAGCCTGGCCTGCTCAAGAAACCATCAGCATCACCCTTGGCCACCACAGAAAGGAAAAGAGCAGCCAAGGCAACCAGCAGGCCCCAGGCCGGTTGTCAGGTGGCTCCCACAAAGGACAGGAAAGGGGCTAAGGAGTTCCTTGGGGGCAGGAAGCATGGGGGGAGGACAGCTATGGGCTCAGAGAGGAAAGGACAGGGTGGTATATAAGGATCAGGGTAGAGAAACCTTGTATTGTGTTCAGAGCTGGTGTTCAGTGGTCTGGTGGTCTTCTTTCTGGAATAAAGAATGCCTCATTAACATCTTCCATTTGTGGGGGTTTTAGTTCTGCAGAAGACCTCAAAGATATTATCTATATTCCTTGAGGAAGAACCAGGATCTTGCCCCAAGGCTGCACTCTTGTCTCTTGACTGCTTCTCTCTCGTATCTGTATCTCCTCCCTTCCCTGATTAGAAACTGTCCTTTGGAACTCAGGAAAGTTTGTGGAGGCTGAAGCTCGTTCCCTAAACACAAGAACTGGGGAACACAGAAAGGCTTGTGTGCCCAGGAGCCCCATAGGGTCCTGCTCAGTTTTAAAACATCCAACAGGTGTTTTCTTCTGGAGGCAGTGCCTGCAGCCAGCCCTGCTCACAGCCAGCGACAAATCTCAGTATCCAGAGACTCTCTAGTGTTACTGCTAAACTGTGTGATTACACTTGTCAGATCCCTCAGAGAAATGCAGACTTCCCATGCCTTCAGGTGCCTGTGAGATGAAGGAGAAGGAGAAGCAACCATCAGCTCGGGCCTCTGTCTCCTCCCCAACTCTGGCTCCTGCTCCTGCATCCATACAACAGTGGCACTGGCATGGGACAGTGCGGGCACAAACCTCCAACCCCAGCAGTTCATGGCTCGGGGTCAGGCCTTGTGCCAGTCACTTGACACACAGTAGCCCATTTAATTTTCAAAGGAGTGGAGAGTCTGAACTAATATCATCCACTCTACCAATGATGGCACTGAAGTGCAGAGAGGTTAAGGAACTGGCCAGGGTCACCCAGTTGGGAAATGGAAGAGATAGTATTGGACACCATGTTTCCACATGTCTCCGCAGCAACTCTCAGTGCTTTCTCCAACAGGGGTTTTCCAAAAATGGGTCACTAAAGGCCCAGATGAGTCAGAATACCAACTCAGGTTGTCCGTGTGGGAGCATGGGCTTCCATGCATTCTTTGATATGGCTATTGATTAACATTTATGGCTTAAGGTCTCCAGGGAGTAACATCCCCTCAGGCCTTGTTTACTCTAGGGAGTGTACCTGCGCCCAGATGGACATTAATCCCTAACCCCTGTGACTCAGTCTATGGGAAGAGAAGGACAAAGAAACTAGAAAACTTATGGGACATTTCCACCCCTATAACCCTTATTGGACAAGGACCAATAGAGGTAACTGAGCAAGGCCAATGGGAGAAAACCATATCTTTCTGGACCCCATGTTGGTACGCCCCCCCCCCCATTTTAAGGGATATAAACCCCTACAGGACAATAGAGAGCAGGGGCTCTAAGCGTGCACTTAGAAGAAAAGACCCTCCCTATGTATCCCTAATGCAGGTGATGGTCCTGTCCCCTTCCCATTGGTCAGGTCAGGCTGCACATTCTTCTCGGTTGGCTAATTTGAAACAAATTGTTACTGGGAGAAGAGGGAAGAGGGGGTCGCAGGAGGGCGTTTCAGCTGAAACTGGAGCAAAATGGAGTAACCAAGATTTCCTTTGATAGAAAAGACATTGTTACTTTCCACAGACAAGGACTGATATAGGTAACTGAGCAAGGCCAACAGGAGAAAACCACATCTTTCTGAACCCCACGTTGGTATCCACCCCAACCTTTAAGGGATATAAACCCCTATAGGACAATAGATAGCGGAGGCTCTTCTCCCCCATCCTAGCAGCCCTGGGAGCTATTTGCTTTCCTGTAATAAAGGCTTTGCTTGCTTGCTGCCTGTGTGTTTGCGGAGTTCATTCTTCGACTGTGTGAACAATAACCTGGATTCTGGTAACATCTTTCCAGCATCAACAGGGAGCTCATGACCTATGAGGTTCTATAGCTGGCACATGGCCACACCAGGTTCACATGCAGATGAACTTGACTTCACAGACCACACTGGACAGGACTTGGAAACCTCCACCTGGACCTCCTTGACTCTCAGGATGAAGCCAGATGCTCCAAATACTCCCTCATGACTTTCCTTATGTCCACTGCCCCAGAAGAGGGCTTAGTTCACTGGGTGGTACAGGTTGGGGGGGATGGCTGTGGTCTGCTGACCCAGAGGTCTCAGCCTGGGGAAAGGAGACCCTGTTACTCTGGGGCCACTTGTGGTTGGAGAAGAGACCTGGCTGGGCTGAAGTGAGAGAGACAGAGAGATAAGAGGAGAGAGAGAGAGAATGAGCTAAAATCTTAGAGGCTCCCCGGTCCTATAGAGCCCAGAAGTATATCAGTTCTTTCTTCTACCTGAGCCAGGAAAAAGAGGTAGAGATTCCCTGATTACAGGGACCCTGACTCCCTCAGCAGGAACTTGGCAAACAAGTGAGGCTAGCTCCAGAGGGCTTGGAACCATGGAGATGGAGCCCATGGATGGCACACTCAGCCATCCTCCATCCTCTCCCTGTGGCAGACATCACTTATCGATCATGGCCCTCTTCCTTGATAAGACTGGATAGTGGTTTTCTTTTAGACAACAACACACAATCTGAGGGCCTTGGGCCCCCAGTGGATATAATCTCTAACAATAGGAAAATCCCTAACAGAGAGCTTTGGAGATCAGGCTGAAATTGACCCTGGAAATCAAGAGCAAATCTCTACCAGAAGCTTAAAATGCTTTCACAACTCATTGGCTTAGGGGCCCATTAGATCATTTGGTGCAATTTCTCCTTTCTCCTGGCACTGGTCTCAAGAGGCCAGTGTTTCAATTCTGAGCCCCTGGAGGACAGGACAGGACAGAGACCACCTATGTGCATCCTGTCTTTGCCAGCTTTGGGCCCAGCACATCAACAGCAGCAATCAATGCTCAGGAAACCAAATGATCCAGCCCGTGATGTTAGCTCCACTCAGCGCCCAACTCTCTTACTTTCCTGGAACAATCTAATCAAAGACTCAGGACTATTTTTAACTGATTAAAAGGAAAGCCTGGAATCAAGAGTTTCTTTTAACAGCTGTTCCACCAACAAGGTGCTACTACAAACAACTACAATTATTTCAGAACACGCAGAACAGGCAGAGTTTGGGCTTCTACTGGGCCTAATAAGACCTCTCGTTTTATCACTGTTAGTCCATCAACACTTGACCATAAGGATGAATTAAGGTAGCAGAAGAGACAATTGCCTGCTAAGAACATCTTCAAAGCCTGAGTCACACAATAAGCCAAATCATTTCAACATCACTTATGGGATAGCAGGTCTCCATAGCAATGCAGTCAGGATGTGATTGGCTGACTTTAAAAATGAGGCATCTACAGATCCGTGTACAGATCTGAAGCTGCAATCCTGCCTGGGAAATAGCCATTGAGAGTATATGGGAGGCTGAAAAAGAGGAATCCTTGAAAGGGACTTTGGCCAGCTGTGCACTCAGAGACCAGCCTCTCAGGCTAAGGTTAGCAATGGACACCTCAAACATGCTTCTCCAACCTGGCCAATGTTCAAAACTCCATCTCACATTCCCTTTTATTACAAGGCGTTTGAGAGCAGAAGTGGCACACACTACCATCTTCCATAGGCTGCCTGATGCAGACATTACTAATCAATCATGGCACTCTGTCTGGCTATGGCTGGATATGAATTGAGACCACTTCAACCCATAGCTCTAGCCAGCCACTACCAATCGAAGATGAGAAAACTTCATTGCTAGTCTTCCTTTGTAAGTTCCTTTTATGATTAAATTGGGCCAGAATGTGAATTATTGATCTTCCCACTACTTTCCATGAAGATTATTGTTCTAGCCTTTTTTTTTAAATGGCTGCACTCATGGCATATGGAAGTTCCTGTACCAGGGATTGAATCTGAGCTGCACCTGTGACCTATGCTGCAGCTGCAGCAATGACAAAACCTTTCAACCCAGACAGAGGATTGAAACCACACCTCTACAGTGACCTAAGCTACTGCTGTCAGATCCTTAACCCACTGTGCCCCAGCAGGAACTCCTGCTTTAGCTTTGATACACTAATGCAGGGCATTCAAAAGGATATTCATGGTCCAAGCAGGAAGTTAGGTTCCAGAAGTCTGGGAGCACCTGATACACTTGGAAACTTATTCAGTGTTCATCAGATGGGGCTCATTTAACATCTTGTCTGCCCAGCACCCCCACTATCTTCCGAGAGAGGCCACACTTTCTTTGATATAAAAATTCCTCTTCTCTCTTCAACAGAGAAAGGAGCTGCCAATAACAGTACCTATCCCATGGTTACCAGAACCGTTCAGGTAAAGACTAGTCATGGTCAAGAGAGCTGTGTTGGGCCAGACAGGAGGACCTCCTTGAGAATTTTGGACCCAGAATTAATGGAAGAGGGGCTGGTGCTCTCTGATCTTTAAACTGTGGGGTTCGAGGCATGGGGAATACCCAGTGGTCATTTCTTGACCTATAGCGGAAGTTAGTCTGTGGGAGCAATGCTGATGCATAACCACGAGAAAGATGGAGGGTGAAAGAGATAGAAAGAGAGATATAACGACATAGATATATTATAAATAAAGATATGGCTAGAGATAAGAATATAGATAAGAATATAGACATAGAAAGAGAATCCAGTAGTTCTAGTTCTCCCTTAGACCAAGCTACACCCCTTCAAATATCACATGAGTCTTGGAGTTCCTGTCATGGCTCAGTGGTTAACAAAGTCAACTAGCATCCATGAGGACACAGGTTCGATCCCTGGCCTCGATCATGGGTTAAGAATCCGGCATTGCCATGAGCTGTGGTGCAGGCTGCAGATGTGGCTCAGATCCCACATTGCTGTGGCTGTGCCATAGGCTGGTGGCTACAACTCAGATTGGACCCCTAGCCTGGAAACTTACTTATGCCATGGGTGTGGCCCTAAAAAGACAAAAAAAAAACATTTGAATCTTCTAATAAAGCCCTTTTTGGGGTTACACTTTTAAAGCTGAGTTTCTGTCCCCTGCAACCGAGACCCTGGACAGAAACCAATGCCTTGTAAAGACCCTCAGGAGGAAGATAAAACCACTGGGGTGGGACTCCTGGAGGAAAACACGACAAGCTCCCAGGGACCTGTCTCTCATGGGAGGTAGGTAGTCATGGCGATGGAGAGAACCAGACCTCGCAGGGAAGCACACAGGGGGAAGGAATTGGGATAATTCTTCTTTTTATGAAATTCATTCCTGGAGTTCCTTGGTGGCATAGCAGATTAAGAATCTGGCTTTGTCACTGCTGCGGCTCTGGTTACTGCTGTCGTACGAGTTTGATCCCTGGCCTGAGAACTTCCACGTGCCATGGGCACAGCCAGTAAAATCATCTTAAAAAAAAAAAAAAGAAAGAAACTCCTTCCTGTGGGCTGGCCCTGGGATGTCATATTGCGTAGACTCGTGCTTCTTGGGTCTGTGAGACAAGCTGATCTCTGTGAGCTCTGTGTATTTTGCTCCAGGGTTCCTAAGGAGTGGGGCAGTATCCTGGATACAGTAAGGAATAAACACATTCCTGGGAACAGTGAGAAATAAACACATTTCTGGAAGAGGAGCCAAGTCTCTGCACTGCCCTCAGGCCCAGAGAGCAGCAGCAGCCCACGCAATTCCCTGTAGGACACACACTTCCCTGCAGGACACACACTTCTGAAAATAGCTAGGATCGAAGGGAGTCTTCTACAAATACCTACATAATCACTCATGCTTTCAAAACAGGTCTGTTGGCACCTACTATATGATAGCTTGTATGCTGGGTGTCTCAGATACAGATAAAAATGCATGGTCCTGGCCTTGAGGAAGGTTTGGGCTAGTAGGCCAGGGAGACATGTAAATAGAATACAGTACAGTGGTGGTTTTCAGCAGAGTAAAAGATACTAGAAGGCCAGAGAAGGAGGCATGATGGGTCCACATGAGGGAGTAGAGAAGGCGTCACATCTGAGAAGAGACATGTGCTGCATAGGGGCTCATTCGGAAGATCGGATGCTAGGAATTTCCTTAAACTCCTAGAGATTCCTCACCCTTGGGGATGTTTTCCTGTACAATGGAGACTGGGAAGCTAAGAGTTGCAGTTCTCTGGGACCATCTCTAACTATGTTTTTGGCATGTGATGGAGGTTTTGCCAAGCAGATAGGTCTGATGAGAAATGGAAAGCAAAAGAGAGGCATTCCCATTGTGGCTCAACAGAAACAAACCCGACTGTCATTTATGAGGATTCGGGTTCGATCCCTGGCCTTGCTCAGTGGGTTAAGGATCTGGCATTGCCATGAGCTGTGGTATAGGTCATAGACACGGCTTGGATTTGGCATTGCTGTAGCTGTGGTGTAGGCTGGCAGCTGCAACGCTGATTCAACCCCTAGCCTAGAAATGTCCATATGATGCAAGTGCAGCACTGAAAAAAAAGAGCAGAAGTGAGTCCAGCGAGGTGGTGGCTTTGGGATCATCTACAGAAGATTTGGCTAAGGGTTTTTTGTGATGTCCCTGGTCATAGGTGTTGAGCAGTGGGAGACAATAGCCAAGCGGCTTCACTAGAAGAGTTTTATTTTATGGCAGAACATTCTCCTGGCTTTGTTTCAGCAATTCTGTGTACCATCTCATCCCTATAATAAATCCCTTTCTATTAAAATCAATTAGAGTAGATTCTGCCTGCAACTAAGATTCCTGAGCATGGCCCCAGGTTCTGCTTTGGTCTTCCTTCCACTTTAGCAGTATGGTACCAGTGTTAGGACCATCAACTCTGGCTTAAGAAAGACCTTGGTTGGAGTCCCAGCTTTAACCTCTTCTACCAATGAGACTTGGGGACTGAAATTGGTTTTGCTACCTATAAAATGATAGTAATCATTATATGTACTTCCTGATATTGTCATAAAGTTCAAACGAGATAATACATGTAAAGTGCACGTTACTAGACATATAGCAAATGCTGATGGTGATTGTTGCTATTATAGCTTGAATTTCTTTGCCAAGCAACCCAGTCTTTACACCGATTGTGAAAAGTCAATTGGAGTTTGAACAGAAAAGAATTCATGGCATTAAGAAGAGGAGACTTCGGCAATCTGGAAGGCGAACTGAACAAGCTGAAGTCAAACAAGGGTCAATACACAGTCCCAATCTCAGGCAAAGAAAATCTGAACAAAGACAGGAAGGCTGAGACACAGGGTTTGTGTATGATGTATATGAGACAGTTTTCTGGGATTAGAAAACAGATCAATGCACATTGCTAGTGTGATATCACCAAAAACAAACAAATGAAAAAACAAAACAAAACAAAATGAAAAACCTGTTTGGCTGTTTTAATAGAGGTAAAGTGTAGAAAAGAGGAGGTGGAATCCATGTGCTACCCTTTCTTTCTTTTTATTTCTCTCTCTCTCTCTCTTTTTTTTTTTCGGCCACACCCATGCCATAAGGAAGTTCCCAGGCTAGGAGTCAAATCAGAGCTACAGCTGCCAGTCTATGCCACTGCCACAGCAATGCCAGATCTGAGCCTTGTCTGTGACCTACACCATAGCTCTTGGCAATGCCGGATCCTTAACCCACTGAGTGACGCCAGGGATCAAACCCACATCCTCATGGATACTAGTCGGGTTTGTTTCTGCTGTGCCCCCACACTCCCTGTTCTACCCATCTTGATCAGCCCACATCTACAAAGTTGAATGTAATCTTATTATGAGAGGGATGCAGAGACTATTTGAAGAAGCCACCTGAGATAAAAGCTAACATTTATTGATCTTTTGCTATATGCCAAAAGCCATTCCTACCCCATGCTAATTTCTTCTCCTGGCAGGATAGACTTTGACTTATAGAAATGGGGTAGGCTGTGCAGTCAGTTCTAATAACAGCCATGAAAAGGATGCCAAATGGGCACATAGGAAGACTACATTTCCCAGTCTCCCCTGCTGTTAAGTTGAGGTCATGTGATCTAGCCAATGGGTTATGAGCAAATTGATATACATCACCTCTAAGGCAGACCATAAAACCTCTGGTTGAGTGATTATCTGTGCCCTTTCTTCCCATTCATCAATGACCTTGGAGGCCATGTGTTGGGGATGGCAGTATCACAAGATAGAAGAAGCCTGGATCCCTGAGTCACCACTAGGAGGAGAGCTCCAAGGTTTACTGCCCAAACCACATCAGACCACAGTATGGGTAAAAACTAACTTTTGTTGTATTAAACTCCCAAGGTGTCAGTGTATGTGTTAATGCAGCAGAGTCTAGCACAGACTGACTACAGAAAATTAACACCTACTGTCTCTCCAAGTGTGGTCTGGGATTACCAGCATTAGAATCACCCAGGAAGCTTATTAGGACTGCACATTCTTGGCTCCATCTCAGAGAACCTGGAACCATAAATCCTGGGAAGGGCCCAGGAGTTTACAGCTTTAGCCAGGAGTCTAGTGAATCTTATTCTTCCTGAAGTTTCAGAACCTCTCACTGCTCAGTGACACTCATAGGATCCAATTTATCACTTTGAGGAGAGAAATACTGCAGCCAAGCGGAGTGGAACCCTCGTCAGGACTACCTTTCCCATGAACATATGTAAATGAAAGAAACTGAATTCCCACCTGAAGACCACTTGGGGCCCTGAAACCAGCCCCTGGGGATTTGAGAAAGGGCATCTTAAGGGTCTCAGCAGGAGCCCTGTAGACTGAGACTGATGCCATCATGGCATGCTCCCCTGGGAGATATCCTGTGCAGACTGAAGAGGGGCCCTTCTTCCCTGGACCATGTTGGCAGCAGATAGCTAACATCCTGCTGCTCCTACATCATTCTCTTTAGACTCTAAAGCCCCACCCCTCCCCAATTCTACTTGTCAAGCCACTTCTCATGTAAGAGCCAAGAGTGAATTAGATGGATGACGCTCTTGAGGGCACCCCAGGAGAGTTCGCACAGTATCTTAGAATCCCTTACCATCTGTCTCCAGCATGGGGTTGAGCAGAGAAGGGTGCAAACACCTGCTGTGTATGTTGACTCTTCAATGTGCCCTATCTGCAGAGTGAGGGCAACTTCTCCCACATCTGCTGATACCATGGGCTCCAGGGCATATGCTGGATTTGAGTCCCAGCTCTGCCACTTGCTATGTGGGTACCTTAGGGCAAACCATTCCATCTCTCCAAGCTGCAGTTTTCTCACTTGTCAAGAGGGGAAAAAAATATCAACCACCTTCCGCAGTTGTGATGGTTACCTGACCCATCTATTTTTGATGGCCTTACCCCACATAAAAAATGTCATCAATAAAATGTCAAATGAATGAGGACCTACATGTGTGCTGTTTGTGAATGATCAGGTATGTTTGTGGGAAGAGGAGCAAAGGGAATGGAGAACATGGAAATAAAGAGGCTGCCTTTTGAGAAGCCTCTTTTGATCACACAGTTATTGGCTGTGTGATCTCAGTTTCCATATCTACAAAATGGGAACAGTGATCCCTCCGCCACATGGTTGTTAAAAGTGAAATAAATCTGTGTATGTGTTTTCTGGTGTGCAGATGTGTGTTTGCGCGTCTGTGAGTGTAATAATGTAATAGCTGACATTTATTGGACATTTGCTATATGCCAGGCACTACTGTAAGCACAGTTTTGTATTAACTCATTAACTGTCACGACAACCCACAAGGCAGGTATTATTACCCCATGTAACAGATTTAGAAGTTGAGCCATAGGGTTTATATACATTGACCAGAGCTCTCACCAGTAAGGGGTTGATCATCCTTCCATTTCTCCTCTAATACTGCTCTTTTTCTCTCCCCGATGATAAGAGGTGGGAGGGGCAGATGCAGTGACCATCCCCCACCTTGTCGGAGGCTGAGCCTACTAACAGCGCAGCCCATGGGACTCACCTTGTTTCACCTTCCAAGGAGCTCCTATCCTGGGGAGCTCCATGCAGTGCTCAGTGTGAAGGGGGCACAAATAGAGCAGAAGCAAAAGTGTTGGCATTGGTAATAGCATCCCAGAGCCTTGAGAGTTCCTACGTATGTCTATGCCTCATCCTCTCCCACCCCAGGACCAGGACTGACCTAGTCTGATTTCACTATGGTTTCAGATGCATCCAGGGGCTTGATAAAGTCTTTAAAAAGGCTGTCTTCCAGGATCCAGAGATCCCACTCATATTCACACCTTAGAGAAGCACTTGCCATGTGCCCCTGGAGACATAGCCAGGGGTGTTCCCGGAGCAGCAACCATCGCCAAGCACTGGAGGACAAGGTGTGTCATAGGCACGCTGCTCAATACCTTGCAGCCCTGAGGATGAATGGACTGCAGCTCCGCAAATGGCTTGAAGGAATCTTTAAAAATGAGGTTGAATGAAAAACTTGCAAAATAATGACCTTTTTGGTCATTCAAAAAACCCTCCCCAAACCCAGACTTTATGTGTTGGAGGAAAACAGTGGAACAATAAACACAAAATTGAGATCGCGTTACCCTTGGCTGCGGGCGAGGAATTACAACAAGAGAGAAGCATACCAGAATTTCAGTGGTTTGGGAACGTTCTATTTCTGAGGTTGGGGTGGAAACGTTGATGTTAATGTTATTATATAACACACATACACATTAGCTTTTATATGTATCAGATAAAATTTCGAAAAGAGAAAAGAAGACAACAAAATGTCTTACTCTTTTCTTTGTTTCTTTCCTTTTTTTTTTTTCATGGACATACCTGCAGAATATGGAAATTCCCAGGCTAGGAGTTGAATTGGAGCTGCACCTGCCGGCCTACGCCACAGCCACGCCAGATCTAAGCTGCATCTTCAACCTACACCACGGCTTGTGGCAATGCCAGATCCTTAAGCCACGGAGCCAGGCCAGGGACTGAACCACATCCTCATGGCTTCTATGTTGGGTTCTTACCCACTGAGCAACAATGGGAACTCCAAATGTTTTATCCTTGTAGTGTCATAAGCAATTTATGTATATTAATATGAGTATGTACAAGTATATATGTGAGAGTAACAACAATAAATCCCCATCCTGGAGTTCCCGTCATGGCTTAGCAGTTGATGAACCCAACTAGTATCCATGAGGATGTGGGTTCCATCCCTGGCCTCACTCAGTGCATTAAGGATTTGGCTTTGCCATGAGCCGCACTGTAGGTTGCAGACAAGGCTCAAATCCCATGTTGCTGTGGCTGTGGCGTAGACCAGCGGTTACAGCTCCAAGTGGACCCCTAGCCTAGGAACCTTCATATGCCTCTGGTGTGGCCCCAGAAAGACAAAAGACAAAAAATAAAATTAATCAATCAATCAATCCCCATCCTGCTTGTTCATTGAGTTCTTATTATCACATTAATACCACCAAGTGTTTGTATGACCTTTGGGACTGGGTCCTGCTCTAAACACTCCACATGTACTTCCTCTACATGTAACTAAGAAAACCCAGTGGAGTTATGAACTATTATTATCTGCGGTTTGCAAATGGGGAAACCGAGTCCGAGAGGCCACCTTACCAAAGAACATGCACCAACTAAGTGGCAGGGCCAGGATGCACACCCAGTCCACTCAGTGCCAGAGCGTGTGCCCCTAACCACTGGGATGCACAGCCTTTTCTGAGCCGGTGGTTTGCCTCAGTTATCCCATTCAATTCTTTCTTTCTTTCTTTTTTTTTTTTGGTTTTTTGGTTTTTGTCTTTTTCTAGGGCTGCACCCATGGCATATGGAGGTTCTCAGGCTAGGGGTCGAATCAGAACTGTGGTTGCCCGCCTACACCACAGCCGCAGCAACTTGGGATCTGAGCTGCGTCTGTGACCTACACCACAGCTCATGGCAACACTGGATCCTTAACCCACTGAGCGAGGCCAGGGATCGAACCCGCAACCTCATGGTTCCTAGTCGGGTTTGCTAACCACTGAGCCACGATGGGAACTCCCTGTTCAGTTCTTACACCGACCCTTTCACAGGCAGGTGACTATTCGCATCTTCTAGAAGAAGCCCAGTTTCTTCTGGCAGGCAGGGAGCACATATATAAACCACTTCCCTCGCTGGGCTCATGGCAGATCCAGCTGATGGATCATGGCACAAACTCAAGCCCTACCTCCTGAAGGCAGGAGCCATTAATCAATCAAGTCAGCACAAACCCTGAAACTGGCTTGCCACCCCTCAGCATAATAACCTCCAGTCCTGCAGGCCCTAGAGGCCCCCACAGCCCCTCTGCCTGAAAGACCTCTGCCTGTCTCCCTCCCCTGCTGTGGACCATGCCCAAGTGACACCTGGGCACTCCTGACCCTGAGGGGCTGGTCCGCCCTCCATCCAGTGCTCTACACCTGTTACAAATTGAAACTGATCTTGAGCAAACCTGTGATGCTCCCTGCCTCATTTTCCCCAGATGGGAATTGGTCCAAAGTCTGTATGAGCTGTGTCCCCTTGAGAACAACACCCACTACCTCTGCTTTGTGCTTCTCTTGGAGAAAGAGCTCAGTTAAAGATGAGGCCCCCTGGGGCCCGCATTTCTGGAGAATCAAGACTTTGGGGTTCTGTTGGCCTCACCCTCCTGAGCCCTAGATTAAACTCCAAGCAGCTCCTGGCGGCAGCACTTTGCAATAGATATTAATTGCTACATTAAATCCTATGATACTGCTTAAGAGAATGTTCATTTAATTTCCCTGCAACTGTGGTCAACCTGATCTTTAATCGAAACTGACAGGCACAATTTAAATCAGGTAGCAAACTCCCCTCTCTTTAAAGGAGCCAAGAATGGCATGAATATTAAATGGGTCAGGACAGTTGGCAACACTAATACAGTTTAAATCGGAACAAGCCTCAGCTACAGCTTTTAATTATTCATGCTCTCCTGGTAAGTCAGGCCCTGACAGCAGTGTCACCAAGAGTTCAGGCAACTTCCTCGACGTGACATGAAAGACAAGGGGGTGGGGGCAACAGGGCCCCGGGACCTGGGTTAGGCCTGAGCAGTCTGAGGAGGGTAAGCTTGCTTGGAGAACGAGCTTGAAGCTTGTCCTGGCTGCCTTGGGCATCACTTAAAGGCTGAGTGCTGAATCAGGGAGGGGCAAGCGTGGAACCATAAAGGGGGCGAGCAGAGACAGAGGCACGGCCAGAGAGAGAGATGGGTAGATGGGGCATCTGCCCAGCTCGGAGGTGGAGACAGGCATACAGAGAGACAGCGAGAGACAGAGACTAAGCTAGAAGCAGAGACGCATGGAGGCAGAGCCAGAAGTTACATCAGAGGCACAGAGAAAGAGTAGGGACAGGCGGCGGGGTGGGGCGTAGGGCTCGGGGAGGAGGGCAGCTCAGAGGCATCTGTCTGTGAGTACCAGGGTGAGGGCCTGCACCAGCAGAAGAAAGTAGAAGCATGGACCATGTCCCAGAGACAGTTGCCTGGGGACCGAGGGCGGCGCATGCCTTGCAGACACCAGCTCCGGAAGAGCGCAGGGCTCCACTCAGCATTTCTGTAAATCACTCGGGACACGAAAAACCTGTGTGCAGCCTTAGAAACAGCATCTGGCCAGAGTTGGGGCCTGGGGGAGAAGAAGGACAGACAGAGAGAGCAGACAGGCTAGACCAGAGATGAGGCAGATAGGAGAAGAGACCGAGAGAGAGGAAGCTGGAAAGAGAGGCCCAGAAATGTGGGAAGGACTCACCCACAGCTGGACAGAGAGATACAGGCAGCGAAGATCCAGAAAGGATTGCCTTTGTAGCCTGACCTTTGAAATGTTTGCTGGGAACTTACTGTTCTTAAGGATACCACGCCTTCCTATGTATGAGGCCCTTAGCAATCTAGAAGGCATTTCCTGTCCATGCCGCCACCCCAGTCCTTACCCCCTCCCCAGATTCCCTGACTCTAAAGGGGCATTCTAGACTATTCTTTCCCTAAAAGCACTCCCCAGTACCGAGTGATGCCACTTAATTAGGCTGCACCGTCAGTTACGTGGCACTTATCTAAATTCTCTCACCCTAGCCCCATTTCCTTCTTGTACCACCTCTCGAGTTGATGCACGTGGTGTGGCAAGGGCCACATCCGACTTCAGCCTTTGGGCATGGGTGCCTCCCCATCTGCCCGATGGTACATGACAATCCTAAAGGATGCTGCGAAGCTTGGCCCAGACAACACAAGTGAAAGAGTGAGGACTGCACACAGGAGAGAAATTGTCACAATCCACAATAGAAGGATACTTCTTCCTCAGGCGCTTTGTGGAACCTGGAAAGGATGCCTGGATTGGGGTGAATGCCCTACATCTAGTCCTCCCACAAAGTCAGCTCAGGCAGAGTTCCCTTCTGCTTCCAAAAGGATAGGATCTGTCCCCCCTTCTCTTCACTGCGGCCAAAGCTTCCAGGGGCCACCCTGGCATCACCCTTTGTGCAAACCCTGTGGCTGAAATTTGCATCCAGTCTCCTGGGCTGGCTGATCTCCAGCTGGAGGGGCAGGTAAATGGAAAGGCAGCCGGGCTTTCTGCGCGTGTTTGCCCTGCGCTGCACTTAACATTTACACACGCAGGAGGAGGAGGTGAGCCATCTTAAGGGCCGGAGGCTGGTGTGCCACCGGAGGAGGAAAGGCACCTTTCAGGCTGGGCTGGGCTGGAGGAATGCATCAGGATTTTCACGTGGAGCATCTCCTCTGCTGGGTGGATGCACGTCACTGTCACCTCCGAGGACCAGCAACAAGCCCAGGTGGGCCTGGGAAAAGTGGGCATATCTGGTGAGGAGAACCCACTTGGACCCTTCCAGCCAGGGGCCAGTCCTGCTGGGCAAAGTCCTGCCCCAACACTCCCTCCCACACACTCTGTGGCCCCACCAGCCCCAGAGAGCCGGGATCATACAGCACTCTGTCCTGTTGTTGCCTTGCCTCCCAACTGCCCTGGAAAACAAAGAGAATGGCAGTTACCATTTCCTTCCAACAGCTGAGGCCCAGAGAGGTCAAGTGACTTTCCAGAGGTCACGTAGCAAGTTGTGGTGGAGCCAAGTCTCACATCTGCTTCTCTGGGGAGTGTCCCAGCCAAAGGCATTGCCCCTTATGGCCGTCTTACATCGGCCCAGTGCCTTTGAAACCAAGGTGCCAAGGATCCAAAAGAAAAACTAAACCCACGCCTTGTTCTGTAAGATTTCACAGCCCAGCAGGGGAGACGGTGAGATGAACACTCTATGGTAGGACTGGCCACATAGTCTGGGGGGCCCTGTGCAAAATGAGATCATCTTGGGGCCCCTTGTTCAAAAATTTTTAAGGATTTCGGAGTTCCCGTCATGGCTCCGAGGTTAACACACCTGACTAGCACCCATGAGGACACAGATTTGATACCTGGCCTCGCTCAGCGGGTTAAGGATCCGGCTTTGCCATGAGCTGTGGTGTAGGTTGCAGACATGGCTCGGATCCCATGTTGCTGTGGCTGTGGTGTAGGCTGGCAGCTACAGCTCTGATTTGACCCCTAACCTGGGAACCTCCATATGTTGCAGGTGTGGCCCTAAAATAAACAAAAAACAAAAAAAAAATTAAGGATTTCAACATTGTGAGGGCAGAGCATCGAACCAAGAATAGGGACCGCCTGAATGTGGGGCCCCATGTGACTGCTCAGGCTGCGTGCCCATGAAGCTGGCTCTGCCCTGTAGGTATAACCAAAGGATGATGATCAAGGTGCTTATAGAGACCTCAGGAGCACCACAGGGAGGATGGGACCAGGGACCAGGATTCTGGTTCATAGGACATTGGACAAAAACTTGGACAAGGAATCAAACAGATCTTAGCTGTTGGACCTTGGGCAGCTTACTCAGCCTCTCAGATCCTCAGTCAGTAGTTTATTGGCTTGAGCAAATGAGGCATAAAAAGCAGTAACTGTCCTTGGCCCGGAAATGACCCAGTAAGCAGTGATTATTGCTGTTTATGACTGATAACTATGAACAGGGTAAGACACATGCAGATGCTCCTTCTGGAGGGTCAATGGTACATTGACCGGGCCATGTGATGACCAGCCAGCTCTAAAGTGTGGGGTTTGTGGAGACACATCCATCTGCTGGCGGATTTTTTTGAGTTTAAATTATGTTGGACATTAGCCAGTGTAGGAGGACAAAGTTATACGTCAGCTAGTAGTTTGTGACATAGGACAGATGATACAGCCAACACAAGATGTCCCTTCAGTGTTCATTTGTTTAAGCAACATGAACTTGGTACTTTGCAAGACTCAGGCACTGTCCCAGGCGCTTAACACAAAGCTGAGAAGTGGCCAGCAGGGTCCCCTCATTATCATGGAACTCACAGGTTAATTTTTGCTACAACAGAGCCAAAATCTTGCTTTCCTAAAATAATAACAAAAATAATAATTATAACTGTGTCAGGGACCCTTTTATCAAAGACTTACTATATGCCAAACATTGTAAGTACTTTATTTGCATTCAATTATCTTTATCCTCACAACACTCCTAAGAGATAGGTACTCTTTTTTTTTTTTTAGGGCCACACTCACCGCATATGGAGTTTCCCAGACCAGAGGTCAAATTGGGGCTATAGCCTCTGGCCTACATCATAGCCACAGCCACAGCCACGGCAACGTGGGATCCGAGCTGTGTCTGTGACCTACACCACAGCTCATGGTAACGCCAGATCCTTAACCCACTGAGCAAGGCCAGGGATCAAACCTGTGTCCTTATGGATGCCAGTCAGATTTGTTTCTGCTGAGCCACAATGGGAACCCAAGAGGTAGGTATTCTTGATAACCACATGTTACAAGTGGAGAAATTGAGGCTGGGAGAGGTCAGGCTACTTAGCCAAGGTCACAAATCTAAGTGGCATTCATTCATTCAACACACTTGTTGAGCATTTACTCTGTGTTGAGTCCAGTGCTAAAGAAAACCATGATAATCCAGACAGCCCTGCCCTTATTCCAGTGGGGGAGATAGAAAAAGAATAGAAAGAATAAATAAAACAAGAAAATTGCAGGCTTTAATTAGAGCAAAAAGTGGTGGAGGAGGCCAAGGTAGAGAATAATCCTATTCTTCATGGGGCCCAGATTGGTGACTAGCACACAGTAGGCACACAATAAATATTTGCTAACTGACTAGATGAAAAAGGAGGTCAGGCAACATCATCTTTGCCAATTCCTGAAAAATAAAAAAGAGCTGGTCAGACCAGGATTGGCTGGCTCTGGGTAGAGCTAACAGCACGTGCAAAAGCCCTGTGGTAGGAAGAGCTGGACATGTTGGAGAAACTGAGGGAAAACCAGTGAGACCAGGGCCCAGTGAGTAAGGTAGTGAATAGCATGAGATGAGGTCTAGAGAGGTAGATAGAGATCAGATCCCTGGAGGCCTCCAGGATAAAGGAGTTCAGAATGTCTCACAAGGGCAAAAGGAAGCCAATGAGCAAGAGATCCAATACTGCTTACATTTTAAGGAGGTCACTATTTGCTGTGGGAGGTACGGTTCATTAAAAATGGACAGTAGTTCTTTGCTGCGCATCTCATCAATGACAGAGTCTATTTCCCCTCCCCTCAAATCTAGCCCTTGACCTATTTGGACCAGTAGAAAGGAGCAGAAGTGATGCTGTCTAATTTCCCAGATGGAGTCTTCAAAGATTTTCAGCTTCTGGCTTTGCCCCTTGGAGTACTTTTGGTTGGAACGCAGATGCCTTGGTGAGAAGCCCAAGCTACACAGAAAGGCACGTGGAAAACGGAGACCTTCCAGCTAACAATGCCAGCTGAGCTTCCCATTGCCAACCAGGTCAAGCCTCAGAAGACCACGGCCCTGTCAACATTACACGGAGCAGACGAACCACTCAGCTGAGCCCAGTCAACTCACGGACCTTTGAGAGACAAAGGGGTATGGCTCTTTTAATCCACTAAGTCTGGGGCTGGTGTGTTACATAGCAATAGATGACTGAAACATGGAGAACCGATTGAAGCAGGGTAAAAGCGGATGAAGGGACAGGATTTGAACCCAGGACTCAGCGCCTCTAAGATGCTGCTCCTACCCACTGTGCTATGTAACACCAAAGCCTCTCTGATCACTGGTGCCCTAGGTTGACTCTCCTGCCCATCTGCTAGCCTGTGTCTCACACGACGGTCCCACTTTCCCTCCAGCCCTGATACCCATCGTCTGTCTTCTCGCCCTGAATCTTCCCTGGGGACCTGGCTTGGCTGAAACCTACGAAGCCAGTAGGGCATGTAAGGATCCCTTCTGCCTTCACTACCCGGCCTGCATCTTTCAACCCAGCCCCAGAGTCAGAGCTGGTCTAGGGGGAGAGGTTCCTCCCTCCCAGTGGCCCTGGGGAGCAGGCCGCTGCCCTACCAGCTCTCCCCTGCACTCAGATGTGACTCACTGACCTTTAAGAGCCTGAGACTTGATGGGCCTGGTGTTTTATTAACCTAATAAAAAGGCAGCCTGGTTCAGGGGCTTAACATTTCTGGAGAGAGGAAGTCTGTGCCCTCTGGGCATTGGGAGGAAGAAATACTGTCTTGGGCAGAGCTCCCCCAGCACCATTCACTGGGACTTCTCACAGGAAGGCAAAGAGCAATTCATTGTCTTCCCCATCAAACAGCAGCAGCAAGCCACGAAGCTTAATTTAATTTTGTAATCAGTGGAAGCGCAGGCAGAGGAAGACTGCTCACTGTTTTTTCCACTTTGCTTTTTAATAGGATATCTGACAGCACACATAATACAGCGGCTTTATGCAATAAAGAGCACACACACACACACACATACACACACACACACACACACACACACACACACACACACGGCAAGGCAGCTGCAGAAGAAAAGAAAGAATCTGAGTTTTGGAGGCCTGAGAACTTGGCCCTTGCTGGCTTTGTGGCTTTTGGATAAGTCACTTCACTCCTCTGTGCCTCTTTATGAGAACAAAGGCATTTTCCTTATCTTTCTCAGATTTAGTGAAAATAATAAATAATATTTGGGCTTTAACATATGTGCTAAGGAATATGTAGAGTGTCTTATCGAATCTCAGTAACATGCCTATGAGTATCTAACAAAGGAGGGATTCGAGGCACAGAATGATTGAGTAACTTGCCCAAGGACACACAGCCAATAAGTGGCAGAGCTGTGTAACAAGGGGCTTTTAGTTACAGGCAATGAAAAGGGACTCTAGATGTCTAAGCAGGAAGAATGATGACCCAAAGGGTGGTGAGTGGCCAGAGGAGTGGCTTGAGGCTGAGCTTCCAAAACCACATGACAGAGCTGTTCTGGTGAAGAAGGCACCTCTGTCACCTCCCCCACTGCCAAGCGCCAGGCCATGCTGTTTGCACCATGGCCGAGAACTCGCTTTTTGTGCACCTGCTCCTGGGTCCAGCACCGATGCCACCTCTGCCTCAGGAATTCCACTCCATACCCCTGCCACCCACTCAGAGTCAGCAGCCTTGACAATCCTGCTTGACAGCAAAATGCATCCCAGGGGAGCCCCCTTCCCAATTTTCTCAGAGAGTCTGGACAAGTGAGTTTGGCTGATGGAGCCCAGGTCATCTGCTAACCCTCTGGCTGCAAAGGGGGCTGAGAAAGCAAGAGTTCTCCCTTGGAGATGAAGAGTGTGAGCCTGGAAGCAATCCAAACTAAGAGGATGGTCCAAGGGTCCACACAGCCAAAAACAAGGCAAGCGCCTACTAACCCACCAGGCAGAATGACTTAGATCCTGCCTTTGATGGGATCAGATGAGGAGGTGGCATGAAAGAGTTTGCCCAGGTGTTCCTGCTGTGGCTCAGCAGTAAGGAAGCCAATTAGTATCCATGAGGATGCGTGTTTGATCCCTGGCCTTGCTCAGGAGGTTAAGGATCCAGTGTTGCCATGAGCTGTGGTGTGGGTCACAGATGTGACTGAGATCCCTTGTTGCTGTGGGGTAGGCTGGCAGCTGAAGCTCCAGTTTGACCCCTAGCCTGGGAACCTCCATGTGCTGCAAGTGTGACAGAAAGAAAGAAAGAAAGAAAGAAAGAAAGAAAGAAAGAAAGAAAGAAAGAAAGAAAGAAAGAAAGAAAGAAAGAAAGAAAGGAGAGAAAGAAAGGAGAGAAAGAAAGCAAGCATTTTGTGCAGTATAAGAGCCTTTTTTTTGCGGTGGATGTGGGGCAGGTGACACTTCACTGTGCTGGCAGCTGGAGGAGAGACTCGGGTTAGCGGTCAACAAATGACCACAGTTCTTACCAGATGGAGAGGTGCATGTTCAGATCATCATCAAATCCAGTTAACTTGGTTCAAATTTAGGAATCATATGGACAGGTCGTGGAAGGGAAATCCTTTTAGCCCCGTCCTTGGAGATGTCTGTGCCCCAAGAATCTCATGTCTAGATGGAGCCCCGCCTCTGGCCTGCTGCCCAGCCCCATGAAACTGCTCACCATCTCCTGAGCACACTCTTTCTCACTTCAGTGCCTGCCCACGTGATTCCCCCCTGCCCAGAATGCCTTTCCTTTCTCTGTGTGGCAAGTCTCATGCATTCTCAAAATCATGCCATTTGCAGCAGTATGGATGCAACGAGAGATTCTTGTAAAGAGAAAGACACATACCATATCATATCACTTATTCGTGGAATCTGAAATATGGCACAAATGAACCTATCTACCAAACAGAAATAGACTCACAGACATAGAGAACAGACTCGTGGTTGCCAAGGGGGAGGGGGCGGTGGAGGGAGTGGGATGGACTGGGACTTTGGGGTTAGTAGATACAAACTATTCCATTTAGAGTGGATACACAATGAGATCCTACTGTACAGCACAGGGAATTGTAGCCAGTCTCCTGGGATAGACCAAGAGGGAAGATAATACGAGAAAAAGAAAGTATGTATGTATATGTGCATATATATATGCACATGGCTGGGTCACTTTGCTGTACAGCAGAAACTGGCACAACATTATAAATCAACTATACTTCAATACGAAATTTTTTTAAAAAAAGAAAGAAAAAACCAGGAACAATAGTGTTGAGGTGTGTACATGTAATTTTTTTTCCCTATTTGCCAGACACTGCTATCTTCCCAGGGATTTTCACGTTAACTTAAACAATACAACAATCCTATAAGGTAAAGAAAATTCTCGTCCTCATTTTACAGGAGAGGCAATCCAGGAACAGAGACGTTGAGTCATGTGTTTATTGACACATAGCCAGTGGCACTGGGATAGAAGCCACTGCCCTGGGTCCAGAGGCCGTGCCTGCCAACCACTGTGCTTCCTACCCCCTCAAACAGCACTTCCTGTGTGAGACTTTCCCCAAGGCGCTCCATGCCAAGTCCAACCTTCCCTCCCCTGGGACCCCACAGGCCCTGGCCTATTCCAGCAGGATCCGTTGCTTTCATTTCTGTGATGCATTCTGTAGCTCCGCCTCCCCCACTAACCAGGAGGGTAGAGCCTTCATGTATTGTTCTCTTTTTTTTTTGTCTCTGACTCCTCAGTACCTCGCCGAAGGTAGTGCCCCACGCTTGTTAAATCAATGCTTGAGTTTGCTGAGTAAATACATAGGCTCAAAACAAACCAAGGCCAGAAGAGCAGAATTACTGACACACGGAAATGATTCAAAATGCTCATTTTGAATCACGACCCCCCCGCCATCCGCCACCCCACGCCCTGCCACCAACATCTGCAGGCTCATCTCTCACGGTGACAGAGTCTTCCAAGGGCCTTGCCAGCAGTTGCTGTACCCCGGCCCAATGAAACAGGTTCCCTCATCAGTAACCAAGCTGTAATCCTTTCCAACCATCGCGTAGTGGGGACTTTTCAAGAATTAAGACTGAAGGCGCTCCCTATTAATTTAGGATGAAAGAATTAAAAGGAAAGAAGAAAGGATATTAACCTTGATTGGGAACTTACTTTAATATATTTCCTTTTTAAAAAAAAATGATTCTAAGACACTGTCTCTGGATCTGCCACATTAGAGCATCTGCGAGAGTTTTTTAAACTACGGATTCTTGAGCTCCTTACCCTGCAAATCCTTGTTCGGCAGGACGAAGATGGGGCCTGGTAACTGCCTTTGCAGGTGACCCCTGTGGGGTCCTCCTCCTAGCCAGGCTCGGGAAACGGCACTTGATATCACATTTTCTACCAGAATTCCACCAAGAGAGGATCGTTGGTCCCACTACACAGGTGGGGCTGGAGAAGTCAGGTGCTTTCTCAAGGTCTGTCACTAGAAGATGGCAAGCCTGGGCCGGGAGAGAGACAGAGACAGAGACAGAGAGACAGAGAGACAGAGATCTTTGAAAGAATGGAAGGCCCAGGGTGGGAGAAGCAAGTAAGAAGATTGGAACATGAGATGACCACTCATTTCCTCCTTCCTGACTCAAAGTCACCTCTTTCCCTGGGGTCAGCCTCCTGGCCCCCAGCTCCCATGTCTGCACTTGCCCTTGGCTCAGACAACCTGCCCCAGCCAGCCTGGGTCCTACCCTCTGGTCCATACTACCATCCGGCGTGGGATCCTGTCCTCCTACTGTCTGAGCCCCGGCTGGCAGCCTGCTCCAAGTGGTCACGCCCACCCACCACAGCATCACCTGGATCCTGGCAGCACACCTGACAGCGTCTTTGAGAGACTGTCCACTCTCTCCACCCCCAGCCCAGCGAAGCCCCCTGAAGAGTAAGCAGAGTGATGCAGCAGGCCAGAAGAGGGCTCACGTGATACAACATAAATCTAACATGTGTTTGCAAAGCACCTGCCCTGACTCACATGAAGGGATAAGAGAGAGGCCCTGCCCTGGGAGTCCACTGTCTTATGGGGGATTAAGACACTCTCAGACAGAGAGAGATGCCCTCATGATCAAAGCCTCCTATGACTCAAAGGAATGCTCAGACTGTGGGAAAGACAGGGCTGGCACCATCCCTGTGAGCGGAGGAGGGTCACCGGAGCAGCAGGAGGAGGTGAGCTAGAATGTTTCCTCAAGATGTTTAGGATTTCAGGAGTTCCCATCGTGGCGCAGCGGAAATGAATCCGACTAGGAACGATGAGGTTGTGGGTTCGATCCCTGGCCTCCATCAGTGGGTTAAGGATCCAGCGTTGCCGTGAGCTGTAGTGTAGGCCGGCGGCTACAGCTCCAATTGGACCCCTAGCCTGAGAACCTCCATATGCTG
Organism: Phacochoerus africanus; assembly: GCF_016906955.1. Lineage (NCBI taxonomy): Eukaryota > Metazoa > Chordata > Mammalia > Artiodactyla > Suidae > Phacochoerus > Phacochoerus africanus. The sequence continues at coordinate 92,817,740 of NC_062551.1, forward strand.
CAGGTGTGGCCCTAAAAAGACAAAAGACAAAAATAAATAAATAAGATGTTTAGGATTTCAGGTCCCCTCACCTGGAAAGTTGTGGAACAAGAACAGCTCACACTAACAGCACACAGTAGGGCCAGGCCTGATGCTGTGCCTGTACAAGCATCACCTCCTCACCTAATCCTCACAACAGTCCAAGACAGACACGCCAAGGAGGGAGGCAGGCCATTTGGCAGATGAGAAAACCGAGGAGCAGAGAAGTAACGGTACGTGTCCCAGGCTTCACCACAAAAATAGCAGCCCCAGAATGTGAGCACAGGCAGCCTGGCTCCAGGCTTCCTGCACCTGACGGCTCGGCTGTCTCCTCTCTCTAAGCTGAAAGGTGCAACAGGTGGGAGAGCCCAGCATGGATGCAGAATGGGTTCAGAACTCACTGTGGCCGCACCCTGGCAGGAAAGGAAGGGGATCAGACCTGAGGCTGACCCTGAGGGTTGGGCTTGAGCAGAAAGGGCCATAGGAAGTGCTGGCATAGGGTTTGTGAGTTCTGCGGAGGGTGGAGAGCTGCCGGGGGTTCTGAACCAGGCAACAGTGGGGCCACAAGCCATGGCTGCAGGAGATGAATCTGGTCCTACTGTACAGGTTGGATCAAGATGCAGAACATGTCTGCAAAGCAGAGGCAGGATTAAGGGCCTGCACCCCGGAGCTGGGGGGGATGCCAAGAAAATAGAGAGGAGGGGTGCTCCTGGACAAGCCCCAGCCCACCCCCCAGCCCACCCCACCCCCGGCACAGCCACCACTCCCTGCCACTAGCCAGCTGGAGTGACTTTGGGCAAGTGGCTTTGCTTCTCTGGCCAACTGTAGAATGAGGGGAGCCTGCAGAGATCAAATGAGGCCAGAATTGTCAGGACTGAGCCTGGCAAGCTGTAAGCTCTATTCTAATAAGAGATGACGCTTCTGTGCCTGATACCGTTTTCTTCCCCTTCATCTATTTGGTTGCTCATCTCCCTACCATCTATTTTGAATCTCCCTATAGGCTTTTACCAGCATTTTTGTAGCAACTGACCTCACATCTTTTGTGGATGCAGGCAGAATCATAAATTATAGAGGAATGAAGGAATGTACTCCCAGCCCGTGCTTCGGTACTTTTGTTTGGTCTCCCTCTGGCTGCAAATCTATTTGGCTGCTCAGCAGCCTTCTCTGCCTGTTCCCTGCCCAGACCCCAGACCCCTTTGTGGAACACTCACCAGTTCCTTAAGGAGTCCGGGGGGCTCTTGGCCACTCCCCACTGCTCGGAAATCTCCGTGTCCTGCCCCCCTGCATCCCACCTCCCCAAATGAGAGTGCATGGAAAAGACTAGAAGGAAGATCCCATGGTGCACATTCACTAATTCCACCCTCAGAAGGCATCTGGGGAATGAGAAGGCCAGGTTCAGCCCAGGTTTGGCCGAGGATCACTGAAAAATATCTAGGGGAAGATGTCTAGGGGGGCAGTTGAAGACACATATTGGAAATAGGGAAAGAGTATTGACTGGGGGTACAGGCTTGGAGTCATCTCCATTGAGGGTTACATCCGAGAGGGAATGCTTGTGCTATTTTGGTCTCAGGTGACTTGCCTAATGTTGCAAATTAGCTGTTACTAAACATTCATCATGATACAAATAATCTTAAATACATCACATATTACATTCATTCGTTGACAAATACTGGGTGCCCATTCTGTGCCAGGCACGCTGCAAGGCCCTGGGGCTACAAGGGTCAATAAAATGACCTGGAAATACCCTCTGGAGCTTAGAGTTGGGGGGGGGTGCATGCAAATTTAACAAGTGGGGAGACTATGGAGGAGAGAAAGGATGAGGAAGCTAATCTGGTCTGGGAGTGAAGGAAGCTTTCCCTGATGAAGTGACCTTTAAACCCACATATAAAGAATGAACAGAAGCTGGTACTGTCAAGAAGTAGAGGGAAAAGCATGTCAGCCGAGGGAACAGCCCCTGTGAGGGCCTTGGGGCAGGGAAAAGCTTGGGTGGTGGGGAAAATGGAACCAGGCCCACAGGGTGGCCGTGAACTGAGCAAGAGGAAAAGACTTGATCTGAGTGAGAGCTAAGCTGCAAGTGCGACCTCATCGATGCAGGGTCTCAGAGGTTGTGATAAGGATTTTAGATTTCATTGTGGCAGCACCAGGGAGTCATTGAGGGGTTTTGATGAGAAATGATGTGGTCAGATCCATGCTTTAGAGCCATCTCTCAGGCTCTCTACATGGAGAAGAATTGCGGAGGGGGGATGCGAGGAGACCTGAGTAGAACTGCATCTCGGTCCCATCCCTGGTCCAGAGATATTTCTGTTTCATTCATTCAACAAACCTGCTCTCCAAGCCTATTCAAACTTCATTTTCTGTTTTGGGGAAAGATGCCACCTTCTGTCTAATGGTCTTAACCCAGAGCTGGGAGTCCTCACTGCTCCACCAGCTCCCTCACTCCTGCATCCATCCATCTCCAATCCTGCCCCTTCCATCTCTTCCCTCCATCACCATGGCCAGCTCTATTTCCCTAGACAGGCCACCATTCTCTGCCTTCTCAGGCACTGCCAAATTTCCCGAGGGTCTCCCTTCCCTCAGGCTAACCCAGCCCAGTCCACCTTTGCCCCAGGGCAGCTCATATGCATCCCTACACCTCTCCCTTCCTCATGACCCAAAGGGCCCCCAGCTCACCAGGACCTGACCCTGTCTGCCTCTGGAGCCTCATCTCCTGCTCCTCTTCTCCCCTCCTGACTCACCCCATTCCCCACCCCCACTCCGCCAAAGGCGTTATACTTGCCTCCTTTCTTGCCTCCCAGCCGTTGCATATGCTGTTCCCTCTGCCTGGAACACCCTTTCCACTCTCCTTCACCTGGCCAGCTATTTGTACTTCAGATCTAGGCTAAACTTCATTCTTCTGTTCCTTCACTAATTTGACACATATTTATCGACCTTTAAAATGTGCAAGGGGGCGTTCCCGTCGTGGCACAGCAGAAATGAATCGGACCAAGAACCATGAGGTTATAGGTTCGATCCCTGGCCTTGCTCAGTGGTTTAGGAATCCAGCATTACTGTGAGCTGTGGTGTAGGTTGCAGACGTGGCTGGGATCTGAAGCTGCTGTGTCTGTGGCATAGGACAGCTGCTGCAGCTCCGATTAGACCCCTAGCCTGGGAACCTCCATATGCGGGGGTGCGGCCCTAAAAAGCAAAAAAATAAAATAGAATAAAATAAAATAAAATAATAAAATAAAATAAAATGTGCAAGGGGATCCAGTGGGAACCAGATGGGCACAGCCCCTGCCCTCACAGAGCTTAGAGCCTGGTCCTAGGATGTAGAACTCTGCATCTGCTACATGCTTGCACAGCTCCCATGTTTCTGCATGATGGGTGGCATCATGTACTCTGACTGTGATTCATTTCCCCACCCAGCCTGCAAGCTCTAGAGAGGCAGGGGTCAAAGCACCTAGTAGAGTTCTGGGCACATAGTAGGTCTTCATGTGCTACATAGACGGAGGTGACTAAAACACAGTCTCCGCCCTGAGTGGATGAATGTGAAGTTGCTTCGAACAGTCAGGGGAGCTACGCCAAGGCACTGGGCTGTGAGACCATGGCCGCCAGCACTACAGATGCCCTGTGTTTGAATTCTCTCCCCAGACCCGCTCATCCAGAGCACCAGTATCATCTTTGCACTCTCTTCCCCACGTATGCAGAGCTGAAGGGCCAGAGCACCTTTTCCCTCTCAGGCTAGAGCAGGGGCACTGCCACCCCCGGAAGCCCTGCTTTTCCATGCAAAATGTTAATTTCAAATGTATATGTATACAGCCCAGATATTAATCCACCCAAACTTGATCCTGTGCTCAGTGGCTGGAGCAGGTGACTCAGCCCTCCCACCTGCCACATACGTCCCTTTCTCTGCACTGTGGAATTGGACTTTTCCTGCCATTTGGGGGAAGAAACCATTCCTGCTCACTGTTAAAAAGGGAGCAAAAGAAAGAAACTTCCCATGGCGGGAGGAGATGTGTGTTCATTCACTGAACACAAAACCATCTTTATTCCTGCCCCAGCCCCACACTGCTACTGCTGGGTCACAGGACGGGGTGCCAAGGAGATGCTGTGACTTTTCAAAGTCCGTTTGTGACATGCCTGGCCTCTTGCCCTGTGCGCCTGCTTCTTAGAACTGGGGCTACTTGGAAACTGCTTGGCCAACCCTCCCCAAGTCCTGCCCCCAGTCCTGCCCTAGGTGGGGGCTCCAGGGGCCCAGGTATAGCCCACTGGGCACTCTCAGGCAAGCATAAGCCCCCTAAGCCTTGGTCTCTGCTTCTGTAAGTGGAAATGAGAATGCCCACCACATGGGTTCTGGCAAGAATTCAATGAGATCTCAGACCTGCAGCCCCAGTCCACATGACCAAGCACTTGCGTCCTTCCTTTGCCCTTCGCCTGCCCCTGCTGATGCTTGATTCTGCCTCCTGCAGGTTCAGGCTCTCCAGGGTCCCTTTCTTGTCCCCAGAAGGAAGAGTAGCAGGATTATGGCTTGTCTTGCCCTGACACAGGGCTTGAGGGATTCCTGTGGGTAGCCCCAAGTCTCCTTCTGTGCCAGCCTGACCCAGCAAGGCAGCCCAAGCTATCCCCAAGGACCTCCACCGTCCCCAAGCCAGAATCCATCCCTCCCCTTGCCAGAGCCCTCCATCCCCCCCCCCACACCCTCCCACCCCCCAATTAGCCCAAGTTTTCCTTCCACTCTGCTATTGGCCAGTCAGCTCCATTGGGCATCTGCCTTAGTTCTCAGCCTTACATCTGTATAAACTTTCCAAACTTGGTGACTGACCAGGTCTTAGTTCCTATCTTGCTTCTGTGGCTGTCCTTCCCCAAGGCTGTGTTCTGTCCTCTTACCCCAGATTCTGTCTCTGGAAAGGGGAGCTGCCATAGACTGGTGGTGGGGGAGGAGGAGCATAGGATGCAGCTCAGAAACCAATGACTTGTGTCCTAAGTCTAACTCCTCAATTAATAACCACCTGGCCTTGAGCAGGTCATTCTATCTCTATGTGGGAAATGTCTGCTTTGCAGGGTTGGTGGGAGAACTAATTACAATAATACAAATATCATGCTTATTACAATAAGTGCCTAATGCACAGGACCACAATGGCAGCTAGTGTCCTAAGCATTTTACACACGTAATTCATTTAACTCATGACCACCCATGAGGCAGATGCTGATATACTCCCATTTTACAGACAGTGAAACCAAGGCATAGAGAGGTTGTATAAGTTGTCCAAAGCTACACAGCTACTAAGAGGTAGAGCACATATTCAAACCAAGTGAGGCTGTCTTGAGAATCTGCTCTGAATCCCCACACTGCATCTACCTTTCCTGTGGAAGCATATTGCTCTGTTCTGGGTATTGCTGTCTCTATCCTCAGAGGTCCTGATGCCAAGGCTGCCTGCCAGGCTTCTGAGTTGGACCCCCTCCTGGAATGCCTCACTAGCCAGCCGCCCCCCTCCCCCATGTCTCCCACCCTGCAGATCAGAGCCCTGCCACCCCACCCACCCGGGGCCATCAGGGCTGTGTGTGAGGGGGATGCGTATATAGCTCCACAAGCCTCCATGTGCCTGTGTGTGCAGCTGCTGCAGGCCACGGGGAGCCAGCCAGAGAGGCCGACGGAGACAAAGTCAGAGACAAAGAGACGGGGCTGCCAAATTTCCCTCGTCTCCAACAGAGAGCGGGCTGGAATGAGAGAGACAGAAATAAAGAGCAGAAGCAGCTCAGTGTTCAGGATGGATGCCTGGTGTGTGTGTGAGTGTGAGGAGGTGGGGAGGCACGTGTGCGTGTGTCTACGGCTCCGCGGTGGGTGTGTGAAGGGAAGTGTGAATGTCAGAGGGTGTGCAGGAGACCGGCTGCCTCTCTGGGGGTGAGGGTGGCCGTGTGTGCACAGAGCACGGGGAAAGCCTGTGTATCTGGGTTTGGGAGTGTGCGCCTGTGAGTCATCGGCTGTGACAGTCCCACCCCAGGATGAATGGCACAAACAGGGCTGAGCTTCGACTTTGATGAGTTTGGCGGCAGGGAGGACTGGGGGGAGGGGGAGGGGTGAGGACGGGGCGGGGAGGGGAGGGGGGGAGGGTACTGGAAGGAGACTCGGCAGCGCACTGCGGGAACAGGCACGCTGGACGCCTTCCACCACCAAACTGTTCTCTGAAAGCCATCCCATCCCACCAGATAACAATCACTGAGCAGACCCCGAGATGAGAGCCCGGCCTTCCCCGGGGGGCCAGAGGCTTGATGCCCGCTCACAGGCACTGATATTTTATTGATCATATAACAGCCTGGAGGCAACTGCAATTTTCCTCCCCTTCTTCTTCTGCTTTCCTGCCGGACCCTCCCCCTCCCAGCCCCCCAAGCTGAGACCAGCCTGGCGTGGGCAGCCAGGGTCCTGCCAGCAGCAGAAGTCCCCATGCTCAGTGACCTCCTCAGAGGCACCCGGGGCTGGTTCTGCTCAGGGGGCACCTCCTGGAGGGATGTTCACGTGACTTAGGCCCAGAGAGAGTAGCAGGGACCTGATTTATCCTCTGCTCTCTGCTGTGCCCCAGCCCGGGGCCAGGTTGCTGCCAGCCTTTCAGCTTGGGGCAGGGATGGAGAAGGAAAGGGTGGGCACACCAGACATGGGAGGTCCAGGGCATGAAGGCAGGAAGGAGGCCCACGCCTGATCCCAAAGCCAAAGTAAACCAGCATCAGCTCTTTGGGGCCCTGGTTAGTTCACTTGGCCTTTATTTTCCTCATCTGTGCAGTGGGCACAGTCTCTCAGGATGTCACATATCCATCATCTGGTTCATGGGAGGAGTTCCAGAGCCCGGGGGTGTGTCCTGAAAGGGAACACAGCTCACTTAGATTTGCCCCAAAGTCAACAATAACTGGCTCGCCGAACCCCAGCCGAGTGCAGCCTAGGGAATGCGAAAATGCTGGAGGAGGGGTGGGTGCTCAGTTGAGAAACTGAGGTGTACATGGCGGTGCAGGAAGCCTCTCGGGAGAAGGCAGGGCCTGTAAGTCTAAGAACGAAGGCAGGCAGTTTTCACATAGGAGTTACCCCTTTAGAAAAGCACCTTGAAGAGAGGGGAAGTCTGCCAGACTGGGGTCTGTGACTTCATGGAAACAGAATATTTCTGGCACCAGAAACAGCATTTTCTTTTATTTTTTCTTCTTCTTCTTCTTCTTCTTTTTTTTTCTTTTCTTTTCTTTTTGGTTTTTTTAGGGCCAAGCCTATGGCACACAGAAGTTTCCAGTCTAAGGGTCAAATGGGAGCTGCAGCCATGGGCCAACACCATAGCCCAGTAACACCAGATCCCAGCCACATCTGCAAACTACATCACAGTTCATGGCAACGCCAATCCTTAACTCACTGAGAGAGGCCAAGGATTGAACCCACATCCACATGGATACTAGTTGGGTTCGTTACCCCGAGCCACAATGGAAACTCTGAGAAACAGCATTTTCAAAGGCACTGAGGCTGAGCCACTACCACAATACTACTGGAGCCAAACCCTTATCGGCTGTATCTCCTGTGCAGACATTGCCCAAGTGCTCTCTCACTTTCTCACTCTCTCATATCCAGTCGTTTACACTGCTTGGGTGTCTACAGGCAGACCTCGCTTTATTGCACTTTGCTTTATGCTTTATCATGCATCGCAGATACTGCATTTTTTACAGACCGAGCATCTGTGGCAACCCTGACTCAAGCAGGTCTATCGATGCCATTTTCCTGCAGCTTTTGCTCACTTCATGTCTCTGTCGCATTTTGGTAATTCTGTACCATTGCAAACTTTTTCATTATTATGTTTGTTATGGTAATCGGTGATCTTTGATGTTACTGTTGCAAAAAGGTTATGACTCACTGAAGGCTCAGATGAGAGCATGTTTTGGAAATAAATTATTTTTAAGTTAAGATATGTATATTGGGTTTTTTTCTCAATCTGTTATTTAATTTATTTATTTAGATTTTTTAATTTTTGTATGAATTGTTAAAGATTACTTTCCATTTAGTTATTACAAACTATTGGCTACATTCTGCATGTCGTATAATACATCCTTGGGCCTGTCTTGCACCCAGTAGTTTGTGCCTCCCATTCTCATACCCCTATATGCCCCTCCATCCCCTCCCCACCGGTAACTACTAGTTTGTTCTCTATGTCTTTGAGTCTGCTTCTTTTTTGTTATATTCACGAGTTCATTGTATTTTTTAGATCATGTAGTATTTGTCTTTCTTGGTCTGACTTATTGAACTTAGCATAATGCCTTCCAAGTTCCTCCATGTTACTGCAAATGGCAAATTTTCATTCTATTTTATGGCTGAGTAGTATTCCGTTGTGTACATACACCGCATTTTCTCTATCCATTCATCCTTTGATGGACACTTAGATTGTTTCCATATCTTGGCTATTATTCATAATGCTGCTATGAACATTGAGGTGCATGTATCTTTTTGAATTAGTGTTCTTGTTTTTTTCATATATATACCCAGAAATAGAATTGCTGGGTCTTATGGTAGTTCTATTTTTAGTTTTTTGAGAAATGTCCATATTTTTTCCTATAGTGGATGCATGAATTTACATTTCCATCAGCAATATACCAGGGTTCCCTTTTCTCCACATCCTTGCCAATATTTTTTGTGTGCTTTTTGATGACTGCCATTCTGACTGGTGTGAGGTGATATCTTATTTTCCTTTTGATTTGCATTTCCCTAACAATTAGCAATTTCGAGCATCTTTTCATGTGCCTGTTGGTCATCAGCATTTCCTCTTTGGAAAAAAATGTCTATTTAGTTCTTCTGCCCATTTTTTAATCAGGTTGTTTGTTCATGTTGGTTTGTATGAGCTGTTTATATATGTTGGATATTAATCTATTAGTTATATCATTTGCAAATATTGTCCCCATTCATTAGGTTGTCTTTGCGTTTTGTCAGTGGTTGCAGAAAGCTGTGCAAGAGTTTTTAATTTAATTAAATCCCACTTATTTATTTCCTTTTTGCTTTTATTTCCTTTTCTTTAGGAAAGGGATCCAAAAAAATATTGCTACAATTTTTTGTTTTCCTCCAGGAGTTTTATATTATTCGACCTTACATTTAGGTCTTTAATTCATTCTGAGTTTACTTTTGTAAGTGGTATTAGAGAGTGTTCTGCTTTATTCCTTTACATATAGCTGTTCAGTTTTCCCAGCACAACTTGAGACCATCTTTGTATATCCTTGTCTCCTTTGACATAGATTAATTGACCATAAGTGCGTGGGTGTATTTCTGGTCTCTTTATACTGTTCCATTAATCTGTATGTCTGTTTCTGTGCTGGTGCCATACTGTTTAGATTACTGGAGGTTTGTAGTATAGTCTGAAGTCAGGGAGTGTGATTCCAAGGGACATGCATTATTTTTTTAGACATAATACTATTGCATACTTAGTAGACTACAGTATAGTGTAAAGCTAACTTTTCTGTGCTCTGAGAAACCACAAAGTGTGTATGATTCACTTTACTTTTGTATTAGCTTTATTGCAGTGGTCTGGAACTAAGCCCATAATATCTCTGAGTCTGCCTGTACTCTCATTTGCTCCATGTTACAGATGAGGACACTGGATACAGAGTTAGTTAATCACTGAACCACAAGCACACAGGGCAGAAAGAACAGGGCCTATTCTGCCAATCCTGTGGTCCAGAGAGGATGGCAGGGAGGCAGGCCTTGAGTATCTGTCATTCTGAGGAGTTTAAACCGTACTGTGACCAGTGGGGCAAGATCAGTATAAACTCTGGATCTAACGCACCAATGGTCCATGCAAAGTGTATATCAGAGGAGATGAGGCTGGAGGCAGGGCTCAAGAGGGTGGTTCGTGAGGGCGCTGAAAGCTCACATACCAAATGATGATGCATTCTGCTCAGTATTGTTGCCTCCAAGGCACCAACCTTCCCATTAGCGCTGCACCAGATCCAGGAGGCAGAATTCATAGTGTCCATGGTACATGTGGAGACACTGAGTCATGGGAGCTCTAGTGATTGTCACATAAAAAGCATCCAACAGAGTGCAGACTCTAACCCAGGTCCCATGACACTAAATTCTCTGGTCTTCCCGAGTTATCTCCCCTACCTTGACTGCACCCTCTGAGCAAGCGTGATCCACTATGTACATGGTAAACCCCAATGAGTGTATCACATGAGCAAATGAATGAATGAGTTTTCAATCAAGGGTGTTGGTCCCCTCTAGCTCTAGACACCCCTCAGCTTGAACAACAACAAAGACAACGGAAATCAACACTTGCACTTTTTCTCTCAATCAAATGAGGGGAGCTGGATCATGAGATGGGGGCAGAGCAGGGAGCAGGGACCCCCAATTATCCAGATGGCCCAGCTTGCCACCTCCTCTAACTCCCAGGCTGGTAAGGAAGACATACCCAGGTTGTAAATGCCAGCCCAGACTGTGAGACAGGCCAAACAGCTGCTATGAGGAAGTGCTGGACAGCTCCAGAGATTTAGGCCCTTGGAACGAGGCAAACCTATGAGAGTGAAGGCACCAAACAGACTGCAGTCCTAGAGGTTTAGGGAAATCTCACTCCTCCAAGACTGCTGTTCTAGAGGAAGCCAGTGCTGACTCGGAAACCCATCTCTGATATAATGCGAATGATGGAAGTGCTCTTTCCGAAGTATTTTTAAAATAAGATCATATGTATAACTATGAGAGAGAGAATGACAGATGGACGGGGTAGTCAGTGCAGTATTTTTAATCCCGGAGTCAGGATTACGTAACGATGGGAAGAGAAAAGCTAAGGCAGGTGGTGAGTCATCTGGAGCAAAGATGGGAACAAGTCTCACTCAAACCTCCTTCCCTCTCTGCCAGCATCTGCAGGTGCCGAGATCCACAGAGCCACATCAGAGCACCAAAGGAGATGGCCCAGGGGTGGTGAAAGACCACAGTGAGGCTGGCTTAGGACATGGGCTGGGTTCATAGCCTTAATAAGGGTGATGGAGAGGAAGACAGGGCCCAGCCCAGGTGCAAAGCCTGAGTCTTGGAAATGCTTGTCAATTTCCAGGAAATTGGAAAAGGTCTTGGAGTTATTTTTGAGTGAGCTCTTGGCTCTGAACTGCAGACTCTGTGTCATCTTTGACTTCCTGTAGTTTGGGGACCGTGAAGGCTCCCATCTGAAGTTGCAACCGCAGGCTGGGAGACACTGTCTGAAGGGCCACTGTGATGGATGACAGCCTAGGGCTCTTCCCCTGGTCTTTGGTGTACTTGTCACAAGCCACCAAACCAGGGCGAAATCAAGAGGCTTGTCAAAGAAGTAAAAGAGATGGGTGATGGAGGGAGGCTGCAGTGTGTCTGCTCCTGGGGAGATTCTGAAAGATAGAACAACTTCCACCTGCTGCCAGGTGGTCCGCAAAGTCATCTGCCTGAGGCAGGGGGCTGGACCAGATGGGCAGATGGGCTCCTTCTCCCTCTAGAGTTCTTCAACTCTGGATGCATTACTGCTAAAAATACACACAGCTGCTGTAGAACTAGCGCCCATGCCTCCTTTCTTCAGCAGGAAAACTCCTATAAGTACCCTCTGTCTTCTCCTATTTCTAAAATAACACAGAACTTGCCAGGTATGGCCATGTTTAATCCACTCACCACGCTACAAGATAATCCACTCATCACCCTACCATTTCCATTTTACAGATGTGAAAACTGAGATATAAAAGTCACTGGCTTAACTGGGATTTTAACTCAGTTTGTTTGACACATGCTCCTAACCCTGATGAGATGGATCTTCATCCCACAGATTTTGTTGCTCCAGAGTTGACCCTTCCCCAAGGTTTTGCCCCTTGTAGTATGTTTGGCTGAAGCCTACAAGAGTTATGGGTCCAGAGAGGCAGCTACTACTTCCAGGAACAATGCTGTTTGTCTATGATTCAGCCCCTAAACAGGAAGAAGCTGCGAAGAAAGTGGTCCCCATCACCACCCAGCCAGGGGCCAGCCAGCTGCAGTCACTGTCCAGAGCTGTTCTTCAAAGCTCTGCACTGGGAAGTTCCCACTGTGGCTCAGTGGTAACAAGCCGAACTAGTATCTGTTAGGACGTGGGTTCCATCCCTGGCCTCGCTCAGCAGGTTAAGGACCCAGTGTTGCCATGAGCTGTGGTGTGGGTCACAGATGTGGCTCAGATCTGGTTTTGCTGTGGTTAAGGGCATAGGCCAGCAGCTGCAGCTCTGATTTGACTCCTAGCCTGGGAACTTCTACATGCCACAGGAGTGGCCCTAAAAAGATAAAAAATAAAATGAAAAAATAAAAGTGAGACTGGGGGCCTGAGGCAGAGAACCCAGTGAGGTAACAAATATTTATTGACTTCCCCTTCCATGTGCCAGGAGCTGAAGCTATAGCCGTGCATGAGGCCAAGCCTTGCACTCATAGAGCTTCCTGTCCAGTCGAGTAACAGGTCAAGGTAAGAGAGACAGACAACCTGCAAGGAGAGCCCCAAACATAGTGACTTCAGAGAGCAGTGAGAAAATAAAGAGGGGTGAGGGGACAGAAAAACTGAGATCCAGGAAGCCAGAGAGAGCGGGCAGAGAATGTCACATGAGCAGACCACAGGGACTTCAAGTAGACCAAGGAGGGTGGGAGGGAGGGGAGAGGAAGAAGCGGGAGAGAGAGGAGCCCTAAGTACAGAAACCACAAGAAAAATGACACCAGAGAAACCAGGAGAGGCAGAGGCCACGAGAGAGATTCTACAGTTGTGATTCCTAAGAAACCATGACAGATGAGCAAGGAGGCAAAGACCACAGCATCATGCCTTGCATCAGGGAAGCTGAAGACAGGAACCGAATGAGAAAGGCATAAGCAGAGAAAATTAGAAACCTAGAGTCAGGAAGACAGAAAGGCTTGTTGGAAACCCATAGACAGAGACAGAGAGACCATTGCCATTTCTTTTTATTTCTTTATTTTTGGTTGTACAACCATCATCACAACCAAATTTTATAGCATTTCCATCCCAAACCCTCAGCGCATCCCCCCACCCTGCAACCTGTCTCATTTGGAAACTATAAGTTTTTCAAAGTCTGTGAGTCAGCCATCATTTCTTATGGACCTGGGGTTTCCAAGTTGCCCCTGGATCCATGAACTTCAAACTTGTCATCACCTTCTCATCGTTACTTTTATGATCCTCCCTGATCGGCCCCAACGTTTGAAAGATATTTGTCTACCAAACAATCTGTCTTTTATAAGTTATAATTAATTCACTTTCCCATTTTTTATTCATCAAAGACATCTATAACTGGCAAGCAGAGCTTCACAGCAGCGGGAGCTCACTCATGTTGCCATACTGAGTTGCTGTCCTTCCAGCCCAACGCAGAGAAATCTGCCATTTGAGTCATCCGCCTTGTGGAGCCTGATCACAGGTAAACACATTCCTTTGTGTTGAGTATTGGGGGAATGTTGACAACAGCTCAAAGAACACAAAGAGAAGCCCTGCTGTCTTCACAGACCCCCACAGATCCAAGGGCCCAGGTTACAGGTGACAGTCCCAGAAAGTTGCTTCATCCTGCCTGGTGCTGGGCTGAGATACCTGCACTGAGGTCCTGATGAAGGTACGTTCCTCCCTGGCGGTGGCATGGCCAGAAATGGATACACACCATCTATGCAGGTAGCCTTTGACATGCAAACTCCAGCTATTCAAATAGAGGATAAAAGCCTCTGTTTAGCCCTCTGGCTATAGTCCTAGTTCTTGCCTGCCTCCACAGCTGTGCTTGTCAAGGGAGGACAGTTCTTTTGCTCTGGCCTCCCATATTTTGTCTCATTACTCTTAATTCTCTTAAATAATTCTCTGAAAGTCCTCCATTGTCTTGCAAACTGCCCAAGCCAAGGATTTTTTGAACTCAAGTCTCTTTAGCATTTAGTAATGTGAACATGGCCCTTCCCAATGAAGTTTTCAGAATCTAGACTTAGGTCCAAAAGACTCGAGGGTAAATGTAGGTTTATCCATGTGCCTGTAGAGGCAGTCTCAGGCCTCCCAGAGCGACCCTGCCTGAGGCCAGCCACTCATTTCTCTTGGTCTTGGTCTTTGTGTCTTGGCTGCCCCTCTCAATTTTGATCCCTAAAGCAACCCATGAAGACTGGCATTTCTTAACATGTCTTCTCATCTGTGACCCTGGCCATGCTGCCAACTCTGCTCACCCTGGCCATGCTGCCAACCTTCCTGAAACCATGCTCTCTCATGAAGTACTGCCTGTGGTTGGAACAGATGCAATGCCCAAATCACTACTCCACCTCTGATCTCCTGCTCATGCATTTACTCACTCCGTCCTTCACTTTATTATTATTATTATTATCATTATTATTATTATTATTACTAATTTGTCTTTTTAGGCCCACAACAGCAGCATATATAAGTTCCCAGGCTAGGGGTCAAGACCAGCCTACACCAAAGCCACAGCAATGCCAGATCCAAGCTGCACCTGCGACCTATGCCACAGCTCACAGCAATGCAGGATCCTTAACCCACTGAATGAGGCCAGGGATCAAACCTGTGTCCTCATGGATCCTAGTTGGATTTGTTACCTCTGAGCCATGATGGGAACTCCTGCCCCTCACTTTGAAAAGTTAATGTCCTGTCCATCATTTGCCTATTAAGCCCCCATTATCCTTTAAGGCTCACTTCCTTCCTATGCCCTGCTGCAGGGAACCAGTTTGATAATACATGTAAGATCTCAGGGGTCCCCCAAAACATTCAGTAGCAGGGAAAGTCTAATAGATCTAAACCTTAAAGGATTCCAAGAAAAAAAAGCTTAAAGAGTGTATCTTTTATGCAAGCATGGAACCAGAGGAAAAGGCCAAACCAGAAGAATCAGAAGCCAGAGAGACAGTGGAACAAACCAGGGAGGAAACAAAATGAGATACTGTTTCACTGCCATGGTCACAGCTGAGGTTCCAGAAACTTAGTATTTTAGCCACCAGTGGTGGTGTATGAATGGACCCCATGTGAGTGAAAGGCATGGGGTCAGGATAGACAAGTCCTAACTGCTACAAAAGGCCTCTCTGTCATCATGCTCCACAGCAATCTCTCTCTGTCTCTTTCTCTCCTCTCTTCTCCCAAAGCACTTCATCTTATCAACATTCATATTTCACTTGTGGTTGCCATTTGTGCACAGGTGCTATTTTTCTTCTATGGAAAGCACGAGATTTCACAAATATTGGTGACATTAACTCCCCAATTATATATTAAAATTAGGAGAAAATTCTATTTGAAGAGAGACTTAAATAAACGCAGTGTCAAGGGACAGATTTATTCCCTTCTCACTTTCAACCCTGCCTATAATTAATTTCGACTTGGATATCTCAGGTTCATTTATTTATTCAACAAACATTTACTCAGTGCCTATCATATGCCAGCAACCATGCTAAGAGCTTGGGTGACACAGAAACAAGATGCAGTCCCTGCCCTCTAGGAGCCTCTGGTAAAGAGAGAAAGACAAGTAAATAAACAGTTCCAAGGCAAGGTGATAGGCATTAATACAGAGATATGTGTTGAATGCTTGGGAAATACAGAGTAAGGGCCATCAGCCAAGACTTTGAAGGAGGCAGTGGTCGGGGGAGGCAGGATAACCCTTACCCGAATCCTGAAAGACATGAGGCAGTTGGAAAAGGGTAGAAGAGGAAGGGAAAATTTCCATCAGAATGATTAACCCAGAGAAAATGAAGAACATGATACAAAAATTAGTGGAAAGACACGTTGTTCAGAATGTCTAATTGTGGACTATGTGTCAGGGGAGGGGAAGGAGAGATGAGAGGTGTGGCTGGCTAGCAAGGGGAACTGGCGTGAAATCATGGAGGGCCTTGCACCCAATACTGGAGAGTTTATATCACGTATCCTTGTGTTATGTTAAGTATCCCTGTCACTTTGAAGAGATTTAAGCAGGGAACAGCGTGACTAGATTTAAGTGATGAGTAGAACCCTTCTAGCCAATGGGGAAACAAGTTAGGAAGATATTGCAGTAGTTCAGGTAAGACATGGTGAAATCTTGGGTGAAAGCAGTGGGGATGGGGAAAATGAACAAATTAAAATGGTATTAAGTATAAAGAGTCTACAGGCTTCAAAGACTGGCTGGATTGCAAATTTTCTTTGAACATGTCCTTATGTCAGCAGCCTTCCTGTGTTCTGTTTGCTCTGCCTTGGGCTCTGGTTTTTGGAGCTAATGAGCAGCACAGACTCACCTCTGTCTGATTGCCTGCTCCAGCAACTCACGGATTGACCAGCCTGTATATTCAAACACACTGAAAGTCATTTTTTGCCTGCTCTTGGTTTTATTAGAATTGAATGTCACTCCCACCTTCCAGTTCCTCCAGTTAGGGCCAGGCCAGATTCCATAGTCCAAACAGACAGTTTTCTGCAACTAACTTCAGGGTCACCATCCATCCCTACCCTCTTCCACTTTCCATTATTGCCTTTCTTCTCTCCTCATTTCTTCAAAGAGCACTGGTGACAAATATGGCTGTTTGTACTTAATTCCATCCTTTCCTCGACTGTTTTTGGCCAATCAAAACCAAAGTTTACCTTGGTTACCCAGGAGAACCATGCTATTAGTTATCTATTCACCCATCTTTGAAGCTCACCACCAGTGTGAAAGTTACTTTGCCTTAAATTCTAAGGGGGTGCTCATTAAAGCAATTATGCTGGAAGAAAAAGTTCTCATGCAAGCTACTCTTAAAGGAAACTTTTTCCCCTCTCGAATGTTTTAGAGATATTTTGTAGAATAGAATTAATTCTTAAAGAAAATTACATGGTGTTTTTCTGACAAGCAAAAATAGATTGAGGAAAGAGGAGGGAGGAAGAGAGGGGGGAGAAAAAGAGACTACCTGAGCACAGAGAAAGACAGAAATAAATAGAGAAAGAATGTGATAGAGATAGAGATAGAGTGGGCACAGATTACTTCCTATGGGAGCTGCTGTTTGCTCATTGCTATCAGGTAACATTTCGGAGATAGTCTATAGAGCAGATCATCAAAGCCATTTTTTTTTGTACTTTATAAAATACACCAAGACTCTAGGACAATTGTAGATTAGGGAAGTGGCACCGGTACCAATGTTGGCCCTGTATTTTTCCACTCCTGATTTCAGTGCTTCCAAAGGCCACTATGACATAAAGCTTTCACTTTCTGGCCAATATATGGTGTATCTTGCTGCCATTAACCAGGATCATAACTCAGTCAGGGATGATATGTCATCTTCCTTCCCTGGCCCCAACCTATAATTTTTTCTAATTCCCCTTCCGCTCAGCTCCAGAAATCCCAATGTTTTCATTCTCTCACTGATGAAGACCATGTCGAAGTTTGCATCATAAACCTAGTTTTAGGGAGGAATGGAGTAAGGCAAGGGGAACATCAGCCCTTCAGCTGTCCAGAGAAATAACCACGTACTTATGTGCAGCAAAGATTCAGGACCATGGACAACAACACCCAGGCCAGTCTTCCCTTCCCTTCCCTTCTCCATCCTCTTAGATGTTAGGATTTGCTTTGTTAGAAACTAGGGCAATTAAAACACTTAGCACTAGTGATGGTTGGTAAGATATTCTATGGAGTTAAAATATATTGAGAAGTTTATCTTCTATATCTGATTGCAGGGGCTCTGCACTGTTTCAAAGTTAGGGGTTCTTCCTCTGGGTCAGGCTCAGGGTCATACAGCTACTAGTAATAGATCTGGGATTCTGATCCATGCCTATCTCACTGCAACACTCATACTCTTAATACTCTTAACCACAGCATAGAGGAACTCTGTCTGAATGGAGCCCCTTAACATGAATGAGTCATAGTCCCCTGTCTAGGGGGTTTCTCAGATTCTAGCCTCATTTGAACTTAAATTCTGTATGCTTTACACTAACCCTGAAAAATTATCACAAAGGGAAAAAGACTCACCCAAAAAAGAGAAGCAAATCATTTTAAAAGACAAAGACCCATTCCTCCTCACCCTAACATAGCCAATTTTCACTTCTGTGTATTATCTTTCAGGCCTTGTTGACACACTGACATATTTTTTATCATTGCAATTAAAACAATTGTAGTATTTGCATTGTATTTTCCCTTAGTGTCTTATCATAAACCTTTCCCCAAGTTGCTATGCAGTCTCTGTAATGATCACTTTTTATGTCTGTATAATGTTCTAACAAATGGATGCACCATGATTTACTAAACAACCCCCTAAATGTTGAACATTTAGGTTATTTCCATTTTTTTAAATTTCATAGATAGTGCTATGATGAGTATTTTTATGTGAAAACCATGTGGGGTGATTGAAAGAGCATGAGCATGGAGTCAGACAATAGAGTTAAGACTCAGCTTTGTAATTTACATCTAATGAGTTGAAAGAATTCTCAGAAGTTTTATCTTGGGAGTGGGGAGGATTGGACATTGCCAGAACGGTGGGGTAAAGGAGGATGAGGCAGAGCCAGAGAGTCAGTTGAAAAAGGAGGTGGGACAAAAAAACAAACAAAAAAGCCAAAAGGAGTTCCCCTCGTGGTGCAGCAGAATCAAATCCTATTAGGAAACAAGAGGTGGCATGTTCAATCCCTGGCCTCTCTCAGGGGGTTAAAGATCTGGTGTTGCCATGAGTTGTGGTGTAGGTTGGCACGGATGCGGCTCGGAAGATCTGGTGCTGCTGTGTCTGTGGTGTAGGCCAGCGGCTACAGCTCCAATTGGACCCCTAGCCTGGGAACCACCATGTGCCACGGGTGCCACCCTGAAAAGACAAAAAAAAAGAAAGAAAAGAAAAAGAAAGAAAGAAAAAGGAGGAGGGAGCTACTAATGATAAACTTCCATGACTTTACAAGCTTGCCTCCTCCGGAAGTTCACCCAGAGGAAGGCACATAAAGGGGGTATTTCTCCTTTGGTCAGGTACTCTGAACCTAGGGCCTGACCTGGGCAATACATATGTATTTTATGTATAAAATCAGCTGGCCAAAAAACCCCTTCAAGAACATATGATGACAGTAGGAAGCTAAGAAACATACCCCTGCCAACACCCTCTAGGCTCAACTCCTTAGAGTTGGGCTCACTCCTCTGCCCCTGGTCAGCTTTCCCTGGATTCTTTCTTTCTGCAAGCCCAAGGACATATTCTGCTTCCTCCATCTTCTGAAGCCACCAGCATACCTATGACCCTTGATCAGATAGAACTCAATTTCCCCAGCTCCTTCTGCCTTTTTCTCCCCAAGGGCAATCCCACCACCTCCGTTATTATAATCTCTTCTGCTGCTCTATGACGGTAGGCAAGCCTGGGAGTGTCCATATTTCTGGAATAGTCATAGTTGCAGCCTTGTCCTTGCTTTAAAAAAACCTGGCATCCTGATGGAATGGTCCCTGGGCTCTTAGATGACTTCCATATGTCCTCCTTGACTCTTGAGTGAGGACCTAGCTGTCTCCAGAGCCAAGTCTGAAGGTGCATCTAGAGAAGGTCATGAAATAGATCAGAACCAATTGGCCGTTCAAGTGCTTCAAACCCTAGAGGATAATTTGTTCCCAGAGCACCTTTAGACTGAGCAACCTCTTCATTAGTGTGGCCCCTTTTCCATACCTATATATTAAAAGGAGGTCATCCCCCTAAACCTAGCTCCAAATCTCCAAGGTCAACCCTACTTATGGTATTGGGGTAGACAAAGGAATGGAAAGAGAAGAGGAGACTGGAGTAAAGCCCACCCACCAGATTCCTTCCAGAATACAACCTCCCCTCCTCCACCTCTGCCAGCAGGTCCATGCAATCCCTGGTACTTGGCCAAATGGGAGGCTGAGCTCTCACAGTTCCCCCGGAGCAGGAGGCCTTGTCAGGGGAAAGTTGCTGACCAGACCCTTCTCCTTGGCTGTCAGGGCTAATCAACATCAGGTCAGTTAACGGGGACCACAAAACCTATTTAAAAGCTACATTTACCACTTGGCTGGTTCCATTACGGTGTGTAATATCCAGGTGTCACACTTCCTCGCAAAGTGTCTGTCTCAATGCTTCCTCGAGCTTCCAGGGTTAAGAAGTGACTGCCAAGAACCACCTGAGGGGGACTCCCCCACCCCCCACTCCACCTCCATCCTCACAATCCTGCAGGCCCCTCAGGGTTAGAGATCCTCCAGCCCAGGTTCTGGAGCTGGACTCAATAGTGGACACTATACACACATGGCCTCTAGGCTCTCCTCACGGCCTGGGAGGATTGCTTGCCTCCTGCTATGACAGCTATGGTGCCAGTCCTATGCCCATCCACATCCAAGTATTATCTGGATGCCACTGGGGCATGATCTAGGTTGATACCTCAGTTACTCCAACTCTCCCTCTCAGTCCAAATAAACCAGTTAATTTGCCTTTTGGCTTCCTGACACTTTCGCATCCTCTTCCCACCCCTGAATCTCTCTCAGTAAGAATCTCACTGTGGGTAGAAGAAAAGCCAGGACTTCCATTTGATACGATGCACAGCCCTCTCCTCCCTGCTGTCCACTTACCCCACAGTTCTGCCATCAATGCCACCCCACCCAGCAGCATTCAAGGGTCTTATATTCCTTAAGTCAAAAAATTTCTCACTTGTCTCCCCTAATCAGCCATGTGCAGTGCCCGAGCTGTGCATCTACAACATTTACCTGAAGGAGAAATTCTGGGGCTTTGAAGGGGGCCCATACTGTGATCACCAAAAGCAATTCTCTTTTTATTCATCCAACATATATAAGTATATACTGTATATTGTATACAACCAATATATACAAGTATATACCTAGTACGTGCCAGGCACTCTGCTTGGTCTGAGGATACAGTCATGAGCGAAGCTTGTAGTTTAGAGGTAGACACAAGCAGAAACCAAATAATCACACAAATACCTAATTACACACCATGGCATGCGCCATGGAGGAAAAGCACAGGGGCGCCCAAGAGCAAGTAACAAGGGTCTTGACCTGGATCTGGGGTCAGGAAGAGCTTCCAGGAAGCCCCTTGAGGGGAGCAGCTGTCTTTCTTTGTTCCTAGTGCCTGGCATTGTCTGGCAGACAGAGGCTTCTCTGATCATGTTTATGGAGCAACCAAGGGTCACTGTTTCCATCACCTGCTCTGTCCTTTCAACCACAATCATCCCCATCTCTACAGCTGGTCTCAAAGCCTGCTTTACCCCAGCAAGTGTTGGGCTTGTAGCAGAAACAGATCTGGCTGTCCTTCACTCCTCCCACCTAAGTGGTGTGAATACCCTTTGGATGAGCTAAGAAGAAAGCTGTTTCTGTGAGATGAGCAAAGGGTCCACCTCCCTCCTACTCTGAAACTCCCTGGCACTCTCCTCTCAACACCCATGGCCAGCTGATGTTTCTAGGGAGGAGGCTGAATGAACACGCAGTTCAGCTGGGTGATGACGGTTCCTGCTGTGAGGACCTCCCTCCCCCCACTCCCCAGTCAGGGCACTGGGAATCTGGACTTCCCAGTGACCAACAGCCCCCCAGGGTCAGCTACTTCCAGGGAAAGGGCAGCTATTTCCCATTCTTGCATAAAGGGAGCCTACTTATGCTGGGAAAGTGCAGGGGGCTCATCTCCCAGAAGGTGCTAGAAAGGTTCAGAGTTGCTGTAGCTTGGTATGGGGTGGATCTCAGTGGAACCAAAGGCCAGCCTGCCATGTGAAGGCATCTGATGCCCACACATCTGCCTACTCCGGACGGCACCTCCAGAGGTTGCCCACACCACCTGCTCCACGGCATCTCTCCATCTTGCACACGACTAGGTCACAGTCTAACAGAAGGCCTGGCTTCTGGCTCTGCAGCCAGACAGAAGCTGCGAGAGCTTTGTTCACATAAGCACATAACCCCAGAGAGGGTGGGGAGGTACTCCATCCTGCAGGTCAGGGGATGCAAAACCAAGGCCAGACAGCCCTCACTCACTGTGTCACCTTGGAAGGGCCCTCCTTTCTCTCAGCCTCAGGTCTCTTCCATGAATGAGGTGTTAGGCTAAGTCCGTGGCTTTCCAGTGGTTTTCTCTTTTTAAATTTTACTTTTATTAAAGTGTAGTTGATTTACAGTATTGTGTCAATTTCTGCTGCGGAGTGACCCAGTCATCGTACATACATATATGCACATTCTTTTTCTCATGCTATCTTCCATCATGTTCTATCCCAAGAGATTGGATATAGTTCCCTGTGCTGTACAGTAGGCCCTCGTTGCTTATCCATTCTAAATGAAATAGTTTGCATCTACCAACCCCAAAGTCCCCTTGTGGGCTACAGCATAACTACTTGCTGTTATCTCTGCAAAGGCTCTGGTTCGATCCAGCGGTTTTCCATGGGCCTTAGCAGCCCCTACAGGGAAAGGGGAGACTGAGGTGCAAAGATCTGAGCTCTGTGCCACTCTGCTCCAACCAAAGCTGCCCCTCTTTTAACCACTTTGTGTATAGAGCTTCGGCAGAGAAGTTTCTCTTAGGAAAAAATGGTTCATTGCTAAGAGCAAGTTTGAAAACCACTGGAGTGATAGTCCTTAAGGCCCTTTCTAGCTCTGACATTTGGTGATTTATGAGTAAATAAAATACTGTCTATGAAACAGGCCTGCCATGTGGTAGGGATGCAATAAACAGGCTCCATTAGTACTGCACTGTTCTGCATGTGTCTTGGGAGCCCCTGATAAATGCTCAGCTGAAATCCAGACTCCTACATCGGGTGTTCAAGTCAGAGAACCACACTTGGAGAGGCTCATTAAGTATGTGCCGCTGGATAAACATAGGAAGAAAGAGGGGCAGAGAGGGCAGGAGGAGAGAGGAAGGAGGGAAGCGCAAGTGCCCGAGTCAGAGCCTAGGAGCCCTCAGGGTGTAAGTTCCAGGGAAAAAGAGGTGAGACCCCCAGACACCCTGGCTGCCAACTCCGTCCTTTAGGCCTGACATGCTGGTTGCCATGGAGATGGGGGACCGTGGACCTAGGGCACTGGTATCTCCACCAAAGACACCATCTGCTCCTTTTGATTTTATCCTGTTTAAGAAGGCATGTGGGAGTTCCCGTTGTGGCTCAGTGATAATGAACCCGGCTAGTATCCATGAGGATGAGGATTTGATCCCTGGCCTTGCTTAGTGGGTTCAGGATCTGGTGTTGCCATGAACTGTGGTGTAGGTCACAGATGCACCTCAGATCCCACGTTGTTGTGGCTATGGTTTAGGCAGGCAGCTGCACCTCCGATTTGACCCCTAGCCTGGGACTTCCCGTATGCCACAAGTGCGGCCCTAAAAAGCAGAAAGAAAAAAAAAAAAGAAGAAGAAGAGGAAGAAGGCATGGAGGGGGCTATTTTTCCCTGCTCTCCCCCATCTCCCTTTTGCCTCCTCGATGCCTCTTCATCCCCTCCAGGACTTCCCTGGGAAGCCAACCGCTGGGTCTCCTTTGGATGGCAGTCCTGACACCATGTGTGGGCTCATGTGTGGCTCGATATGCCGTCAGAGAAGGCAGGTTAGGAAGGCTGGGTGGGGCACTAGAACATGAGCCTATGAGCCTGGAATGACTCGATCAGAGCAATGGAGCTTGAAGAGGTGGGTCTGCCAAGCTGCACAGGGTGGGGCAGAGGCGCAGGCGGGAGGCTGCTGGAGTAATTCAAGTGAGAGAGAATGAAGGCCTGGCAGCGTAGGACAGCGTCAGGGGAAATGGACTGGAAAAATGCACCCTGGAATTATGAGGGGGCAGCAGAAACTGGATTTGTTACTTGAATGGAAAGTCTCAGAACCTCAGAGCAGAAAGGAATATTCAAGATCTCCTAGTCTGACTTTTCCCAAGATACCTTCCCTAGGAAACTGGCCCAATGAAGAGGTTCCACTAGAAAGATGGCCAGGGTTGAGGTAGCTTTGGAAGTGCCAGCTCAGATGACACACACCAGCAAATAAAGGCCCAGGGAGGCTCTGCTGTAAAGAGGTTCTTACCCTAATCTTGTTTGACTCAACTTTATTGTTATTATTTATTTATTTATTTATTTATTTTTGGGGTTTTTTTTTTTAGGGCTGCACCCGCGGCATATGAAGGTTCTCAGGCTAGGGATTGAATCAGAGCTGTAGCTGCTGGCCTACACCACAGCCACAGCAATGCAGGATCCAAGCCAAATCTGCAATCTACACCACAGAGCACAGAAAGTCAGATCCTTAACCCACTGAACAAGGCCAGGGATCAAACCTGCGTCCTCATGGATGCTAGTCAGTTTCGTTAACCATTGAGCCATGATGGGAACTCTGACTCAGCTTTAAATTTTCACAGAAGTCCTGATTTAAAGACATATTTTCAACATGGTAAATCAACTACACGCTAATAAAAAAATTTTTTTGAACTATTACATTTACAGTGAATAAGCAATGAGGTCCTACGCTATAGCACAGGGAACTACATCCAGTCTCTTGGGATAGACCATGATGGAAAATAATATAAGAAAGGGAATGTGTATATAGGACTGGGTTACTTTGCTGTAGAGCAGAAATTGGCACAACATTGTAAATCAACTATACTCTAATAAACAATTTAAAAAAAATAAAGACACATATTTTGTTTAAACCAACTTCCTATTTTAACTGACCACAGAGCGTCCCGCATCCCCTTCAAAAACAGCACTGTACACCCTCTGGAACAGTAGGAAATTTCTGATCTCATCAAAGACAGCTTACACAGTGCACTGTGGTGGAGAGAAGTTTCAAGACACTTGGCTGTTTCAAAGATAATCTCAAAGTTAGGAGCCCCTCCTCTAGGATCAGCCCTGAAAAATGAGTACTTAACATGGAAATAACTATATATATGACATCGCATCTAAAATTTGAAAAAGATGAAAAATCTGAAAAGTCAATGGCTAAGCAAATTATGGAATAATTCCTCAATGGAACGTTTGCACAATGATTATGAGTAGTATTGAATTACACAGGAAATCACTTAAGACTGGATATATCGTAAGAATTGTTGAACTGCAGATTGTCAACAAGAAAAATAGGTAGGGGGGAAGTAAGGATAGGAAGGAAATACATAGCAGCTCTTTTTTACCATGAAGAAGTTTCTCTGAATGGTGAATATAAAGGTTCCAAAGTCCCCCCGTAAGAGGAAGTGACTGGTTTGTACATCGAGTTTCTGTGAGTCCAGTCAGTTTGAGTTGGTTCCTCAAGTCTCAGTCCCTGCAGGCATACTGAGTATCTGAACCCATAGGGCTGAACCCCGGCATCCCTGGCAAATTATAGCCCCTAAGGAGACCCATCCAGAATAGTCACACATCTCCACCTCTGATGCCTTCGTCTCATACGTTCAGCTCCACCAGAGCAAACCAGGCTTAGAGGAAGGAATGCTTGGAGAGTGGGAAGTGTGGAATCTGACGCAGAGCAATCCCTCTAGGAGAGTTCTACTCTGTTTGGTTCTGGACCTAGACTGCACATTTCAAAAAAAAATACTGATGCAGGGGTCCCTCCCTCAGATACGGTGATTTCGCTGGTGTGCCATGTAGCCCGACAATGGAGTATTTTTTTTTTTTTTTTGAAGCCCAGGTGATTCCAGTCTGCACTGGGGTTGAGAACACTGGTGTGAGCTGTCCATGAACCTGGGCTGAGGTTGGAAGGATGGAGGCACCTGTCGCTTCCAAAGGGCTTGACTTGAAGCACTCAAGGCTGCAGGCACGGGGCGGGAGGGCAGCTCTCTTGGTCCCTGGTCAATGGCCTGGGAGGGGTATGTAAGTCAGGCTTCCTGGGATGGCGCTGAGGGAGAGGCTCTCAAGTCAGAGAGGGTGCCAGTCCCCAGAGCTTTGCTTGCTCCCCAGCATCCCTGGTTTGGGAGAAATCTCTGACCCTTAAGGCTCCAGCGCCCGTGCTTTTCAAATGAAGACATTGCCACTCGCCAAGTGGACGGTTTGTAGGGCTAAATGACTTAATATTTCTGGAGTGGAAGGAACAAAACCGCCGCAAGACACTGTTGTTTTCCCTGCTGTAATTGATGGGGCTCACTCTTTACTGCCGCTAAAGCACAAGCTGCGGCTATTTTTCTTTTTTTAACCAAACACTGCTGAATGTGAAACATCGATTTTTTTAAAACTGGGTTTCAAACTGAGAAATGTCTTGATCCCAGAAGTCAATCACCTTGAGTGTCATAGTAACTTCCACTGGCACCAACATGCGACGGACGAGGGGCTCCAGGGAAGCTGATTTCTATGCCCAGCCCCCCACCACGGACTCCTGGCTCCTCCCCCAGCCCCAGCCCCACAGTGACAGCCCCAAGGAAAGGGACCTTACCGTTCTCCTTGAGAAGGGCACATGACGACCATCCCCTGCTTGTGTGGCTGTCAGCTTCTCTTCAGGAGGGTTCTAGGGGTCCTTCCTTGCCGCCCTTCTGACTACACCCAACCCAGAGTACACTGTGACCCACGCAGGAAAGACACTCAGAAACTGCTACATTGAGCCACCCAGCACCACCACATACAGTTGTGCTGGTTGCTCACTGCCCAATCCTAGAGAAGGCCTTCCCATTAGTGCCACTCATCTGCTCTTTAAAATCAGTCATTGACAACTCACTCACTGTCTGCTAGTAAAGTCCAAACTCTTGTGCGTGGTCCCAGGGCCCTGCCTGGACTTCCTGTTCTGCCACCTCAAGCTTCATCCCCCCTCGTCTCTAGCTCCAGGATGCTGGGTTTATATCCCTTTCCAAAATAAGCCTGTTTTCCCAGCCCATGTCTTTCCCACGTGCTATGCTTTCTGCCTGCAATGCTCTTCTCTCTTCCCTCCCTACCTCCTTGGGCAAACTTTGCTCCTTCAGCTCTCAACTAAAACATCACTTCCTCCAGGAAGCATTCCCTGACTCCCACCCCCTCATTAGGTCGCCCTGCCATGTATCCTGCAGTGTCTTATACCTCCCTTGGCACAGCTGTCACTTCACGTGATTGCAATTTACTCTTCTCTGCTGGAGTGGAAACACCTGAGGGCAGGAACCATGGTCTCTTGTTCACTGCCATCTCTCCAGTGGCTGGGGCTCAATTCCTTAGTTATGAGTGAATGAATGAATGGCTGTGGTTAGAGGGCTCCTCGCCTCCTGTGTGGTGCACCTCTCACCATATTTGCTCATTCTGTACCTTAGTTTCCCTGACTAGACCAGGAGCCTGCCTGCCCCAAACTCCGTCCTTCTTGGCTGAAGCTCTGGGACCCACCAAGCTCTTTTTTGTCCCCTCCCTTGGGGCAGAGCAGATACCTGCCTCCTAGTCCCCAGAGGGCCAGCTGCCAACTAGAGGTGGATTGATTTGATCATAGCCAAGGTACTGATGCCCTTGACTTGAGCTCCAGATGAACACCTGCATCTCTAGACTCTCGCTGCCTGGCCCCACTCCCCCAGCTCACAAGAGTGAAGAGCGAGCTGCTTTACAGAGTTATCTCATTTCAACTGCACAACCCTTTGAAGTGGGTGTAATTATTATTCACATGCATTGTATAGTTGAGGAAAATTAGGGACAGAGGATTTAAGTGAGTCACCTGATGTCACACAGTAAGTAGTGGCTGAGCTGGAATTTGAATACAGTGCAGACCGACTCCAAAGCCTTTGCTTTATATACATATTCCCGGAACTCAGCTCAAATTTGCTACACGGCGCTGGACTCCAAGCTGTAAATGAAGGCTATCCCTCCAGAGCCTGTCTTCCCAGGCCCCCATGTCCCACAGTGTTGGCTGACTCTGTGGAAGGAGCCCTGGCATATCTCTGGCCCAAGACTGGGGATGGTTCACCTGTCTCTGCTGGTGGGCCTGCGGTGCCCCATCTTGTTCTCCTAGCCCATGTCCCTCCTGCTCTGAGCAGGCACAGAGGACAGCTGTTTGCAGTCTCTCCTTGGACGATCCTGCTCCTCAATCTTCCTCTCGATGTCACCACACTTTCTCAGCACTGGCAGTGTCACCTTGGACTGTGAAGGCACAAACAGTCCTCCAGTCACAGGGAAAAATAGGCAAAGAAATTGCATTTCCTCCGAGACCATTGTGAAGCGCGCGTGACTTCCCACCTTTGTGTCAAATTGCTTCAGCTGTGACTTGCAGAACTCCGATTCCATTTCTGTTGAAAAATTGGAGGCAATCAAAACAGGGAAAGGAGATGACTAGGAGAAAGGATACCTGGGTTCCAGTCCCAGGTTTGTCATCAACCTACTTTAAAACCTCCAGTAGCTTCTTTTGCCTTTGAGATGATTTCCAACTTCCTTAAGGTAGGGGACAAACTCCTGCACCATCATGGCCCAGCCATTTCTTGTGTACCATTCTTCCTGTGGATACTGCCCTCAGCCACAGTGAGCTCCTTCCTCATCTTCTGAAGGCTGTGTTCTCTCTCCTACCTTGGACCCTCACAGACGTCCCTGGAGCTATCTTTTTCCTCCTTCTTTCCCCCCCACCCCAAATCCTTATTCATCCTTCAGCTTAAATGTCACCTTCTCCAGGAAGGATTCTATGATCCCCACCCCTGGATGAGGTCCAGTTGCTAATACTGCCTTATTACCATGGGTGTCCTCCTGTGGAGTGTTTATTGCAGTTTAATATGTTTTCTCTGTTCGTGTGTCTTCCATGAAGCTTCCAAAGGACCATGCTTCATCCGTCCTGCCCACCACTGTTTCTCCAGCACCTAGCACAGTGCCTGACATACAGTAGGTGCTCTAAAAGCATAGACTATATACTTAAATGATTAATCAGATCAGTCAGGATTCTTAGGTGTAAACAACAAAACCAACCATGCCTGATTTAAGGAGAAAAGAAACTTATGGAATGGGGCTGTTGGGTAGGTCACAGAATCATGGCACATTCTGGAGAACCAGGCTGAGGATCACACAGCAGAACAATGGCTGGCCACAGGCAGGATTTGATTGGTGAGGACACCACTGCCACCTTCCGGGAGAGCAAAGCCCTGCAGCTGAGACCACTACCACCATCCCCAACCACAGACCCTTGACCCCTTCAGAGACCCCCTCCAAGAATTGCACCCTTGATCCTCTGGAAACTTGAACTTGTTAACCCACCCCCCCTCCCTCTTCTTCATGTTATTAACTCCTGATTGAGAAACTGAGGCTGGTGGCCTGACGGGCAGCCAGGGTCATGTGCCCATATCCTAGCTGCAAGGGATCCTGGGAAAGGGAGCATTGGGCATTTTCATTTTCTTGAGTGGGAGACAGGCTGTTTCCCAGCAAGGATCACTGGGAAAGGCATTCCTAGGAATAGGGCACATTGCTGGGTCAATCACAAGAACGGGGAAACTCTACCACAATGATCCAGTGAATGAGCCAATAAGCCAAAGGCCTTAGGCAATTTCCCTCCCTTGCTATGGCCTTGGTTTCCTCATCTCCAAAAGGAAAACCCACTGGTCATTCAGTTCCCTTCTGGCATTAACATTCTACCATTCTGTTTTGTTTGTTTGTTTGTTTGTTTGTTTTTTAGGACCACACCTGCAGCATATGGAAGTTTCGGGCCTAAGCTGCAGCTATTGGCCTACACCACAACCATAGCAACACCAGATTTGATTCACATCCAAGACTTATACCACATCTTGCAGAAATGCAGGATCCTTAAACCACTTAGTGAGGGCAGGGATTGAACCCTCATCCTCACAGATTCTATGTCAGTTTCTTAACCCACTGAGCCACAATGAGAACTCCTGGTTCTGGTTTTGAGTTGTTCATCCTTGCATGATCTGATGGCATAGAGGGTACAACCTGATCCAGGAAGAGGAGAATCTCCCAAACGTTCTTCTATCAGTCAGGACAACGTGGGTTATGCCGCAGTAACAGGCTAACCCCCAATCCTGGGATGGAACACACCAGAAGAGACTGCTACGATAAGGAAGGGGCTTCACTCTGTAGAAAAGGGAGAGCTTTTTCACCCACTGCTGTTATCACTTTTTTTGGCTCCCAAGAAGCACGATCGCCTTGAATTGTTCTAAAGGAGCGTCGGGTCAGAAAAGGTAAAGGAGAAACTACCTGTTCCACCAAAGAAGTTAAATTCAAAGGCGGGTAGCTTCACAGAGGGGGGGTTCTGAGCAGTAATCCTGATGATGATTCATTCATTGATTCATCCCCTCCTTGAAGAAATATTTATGGAGCATCCAGGATGTTATCAGGTGCTGTGCTACCAGGGGATAAATAATGAACAAGACAGAAAAGGTCCACACCTTCTTCATATCCTAGTGGAGAGGAAAGAGAAGAAATAGGAAAATAAATAGTTAAGAAAGATGCTTCCAAATGATGATCAGTGCTATAAAGGCATTAATTAGAGTGGTACAACAGAGCAGCAAGTTTATGGCCAAAAGGCATTTCAGCAGTGATAGTCAGGGAAAATCCTGAGATGACATTTAAGCTGAAACATGGTTACTAAGAAGAGGGACCAGCAAGCCCCGCAGAGGGAACAGCCAGGTGAGAAGACTGTAAAATAAGAACAGATGTGGCTGGGGGATTATAGGCGACAAGGTCGGGGAAGTGGGTAGGGTCTTTCAGCAAAGACTCTACATTCATTCTGAGTTTGGAGGGGAGGGTGAATGGATGGGCTTTAAGCAAGAGAGAGACATGATTTGACTTGATTTTGTGTGTGTTTTTTTTTTTTTTTCAAAAGATCACTTTGGCTGCTGGGTGGAGAATGCATCATAGGGGAGAAAGTTAATGACAGAGCAAATATAGTCCCTAGTTCAGTAGGAACAAAATAGCCAGCAGAGAGTCTTGGCTTTAGCTGCTATTGCAGACTGTAGATGCTGCTGGTGCCATAAGGAGTGATCATGACCAAGGATGCTTTTGTCTGTGATCCTCTAGCAGAAAGTCTTCCTAAGGTCCTTGTAGTTCCGGGTAACATAGGCCACGTGGCAGCCCCCGATTAAACCCCAAGCCTCGGGGGTTTCATGCACAATGTTTTATTACTTGCTCATACTTTATACTCATGATGGGTTGGCCTGGGGTCTCCACCCCTCACAGTCACTCAGGGACCCAGGCTGGCTAAGGTGCCACCCGCTGTAGCCTGGTCTTCTTGGTCACTCAGGCAGGCAAGGGAAGAGGGATCTCACACATACTCCTCGGCATCATTGTCACCATGTCTCACATCCCATGGCCCAGGCCCAGCTCTATGTCTCTACATAAATGCAAAGAAGCTAGGAAGTGTGGTCTGTGTGCTGGGGAGGAAGAGAGGACTGGAGGATACGTATTGGCACTAGCGATGTCTGCCATGGGCCTGAAATCAGAAGTGAGTTCTCTTTTGGCAAAAAAAAAAAAAAAAAAAGTGGAGGGTGGGTAGGGAGGCGGAAGTGAGTGGAATTCATAGAAAAGAGCCACAGCAAAATGGATGAGAGATCAAAGAATTGCCCAAAGGAAAAATAGAGCTGCATTTCTACCAGGATCTTCGATGTGACTTGGGAGCAAAAAATAATACTTGTTTTATGATGGCTGTAGGTCTGGCTGGTGCACAGTGGGACGGGCCAGGTACCCAGCATGGAAAGATTGTTCAGTGAAGGGTCTCCCCCTGCCAGATGAGCGCGTTTACCCCCATGGCTTACCTCACCACGCTTCAGTTTCCTTGCTTCAAGCTGAGGTTTGCATAGGTACCTACACTTGCTGGAGAATTTTGGAAACGCTTTTGTGTGATTGTGGGATCTTTCTATTTGACACTCGCTCTGCATTATCACTTTTCAGTAATAAGTGTGGCTGGAGAGTTCCCTTCGTGGCTCAGTGGTTAACGAAACCAACTAGGATCCATGAGGATGCTGGTTTGATCCCTGGTCTCGCTCAGTGGGTTATGGACCTGGCATTGCCATGAGCTGTGGTGTAGTTCGCAGACGTGGCTTGGATCCCGCATTGCTGTGGCTACATGTTGTGTAGGCTATCAGCAGTAGCTCTGGTTCGACCCCTAGCCTGGAAACTTCCATATGACACAGGTGTGGCCCTAAAAAGCAATAATAATAATAACAGTAATAATAATAAGCATGGCTACACTTTTATAAGTACCTTCTAAGCATTTCACATATCACAGTGAATTTAATCCCCCCCAAAATCTTATAAAGTAGATATTATCATCCTCACCATTTTATACATGGGGAAACTGAGGCAGGGAGAGAGTAAATAAATTGCCTGAAGTGGAACAGCTAAAGGTGGAAGAGCTGGGAATCAGATCCAGAGGGTCTGGCTCTGGAGGCCCTGCTCTCAAACCATAGACCACGCTGTCTTTGACACCAAATATGCTGTACAAGATGGGCCGAGATCCACGCTTGCTCCAAAGAGCGCTTTCCCCAGGGGGGCTGGAGGGGAGCAGAAGGTTCTCTTCAGCCACATTCCCAGATGGGGGCCTTGTGACTTCACAGCCACATGAGCCCTCCCCATATGAATCCAGGCAGAAAGTGGCTGGAACACAATATGTAAACAGTGGGCCTTTGTGTATTTGAAAACAGCCAATGATGAAATAAGCAGAGAGAACCAAAGCCAATAGTTTAGAAGTTCTTCTCCCTTTCCATTTTTTTCTACTTCATGTTGGGTTTTTTTCCCCCAACAAATATTTCCCAATATGTCCTACAAGGAAGACACTCCGTTAATGCTATAAGGGAATATAAGGACAGGAAATGAGGAGTATAAATCATTTCTCCCCCCCCTCCAAAGAACCCGCCATCTACCCAGGGGAACCAAACAGAATCACATGACAAACCTGATCATTTTAAAAAGAAGAGAGAGCAGTACAATTCTAAACAAAACAATGCGATTAATTGTTGAAAAAGCGGTCCAGAGGATCGGAGCTACAGGGGGCAGGAGTGGAAGCAGATTGGGGGCAGGGGGGTGGGGGTGGGGGAGGTGACACTGAGCTGGATAAACAAGGAAGACTTGGAGCAGGAAGAGGAATTTGAGTCAGGTTTTGGAGGATGTGGCAAGGACCAAACTAAGCTGATGCAGGGGCTGACTGCCCTGGGGCACTGAGACGGGGGTGGGGGGGGGGGGCTCAAAATGATTCAACATTCACCATTCACCACCCCTGGAAAGACCCTGCCCTCAAGGAAGCTCCCACCACGGGCCAACAGAAAGTTCTCAAAATAGCAAGTTAAGGGAGGATATAGCATATACGAGATTGGTCAGGCCCCAGGCTTTGCTGATCCCCTTTTAGTTGCTTTTCCTATAAGAGCAGACTCCTAGTCTTAGGGAAGACACACTTGGCTTGGCGGCCTCAGCATCTTCAGAAGCCCCTATAGGATGCCCAGGGCTGTGAACAAAAGTGTTTTGTTTTGTGCTTTTTAAGGCCACATCCAAGGCGTATGGAAGTTCCCAGCCTGGGGGTCGAATCTGATCTGCAGCTGCTGGCCTACACCACAGCAGCAGCAACATCAGATCCAAGCCGCATCTTCGACTTACACCACAGCTCATGGCAATGCCGGATCCTTAACCCACTGAGTGAGGCCAGAGGTCAAACCTGCATCCTCATGGACACTAATCAGGTTTGTAACTTGTTGAGCCACAACAGGAACTCCCCAAAAGTGTTTTTAACTCTATTACCTACAGTCCTAAGTCTGCCAGCTTCTATGCTTAGAAAATTTTCTTCCATCACACACATACACACGCATACAAATCAAAAAAACCAACAATAACAGAAACCTACACATTTCCCTCTTGCATGAGTCAGAACCCACAACACACTCTCACTTGTTTTAAAAAGAAGGAAAGTATCAGAAATTGTTAGGTGGCTCATAGAATTTTAGAGAAAGCCAGAGAGCTGATCTACCCTGCCAGGAACAACATTCAAGCCATATGGCTGACCCACTTGCAGATAGGGCCCCTCTGTCCAGGGCGCAGGTCCTGAAGCTTTCATCGTGGACCTGGAGCATGGGATACCATCCCCAAGACCTCTGCCCATGCTGCCTCTGAAAACACAAGGGCCCTTCACTACTCTCCACTCCTGCTAACAACATGGCTTCCTCACAGCACCTCCTACCTCTCTCCTGAACCGAAGCCTTTCTCTTGTAGAAGCAGCTGATTACAGGATCCCGGGTCACATGACTACTTGGTAGCCAGCACAGAGGCTGGGAAAGTGAGTCCTCTCTTGAGAAATGAGGTTTATAATAGGGATAATAGGAGAGTCTCAACTTTCCCCTGTTTTGTCAGTATAAGTATGAATAGTATCTTTTTTACTCTGAAAAATGTTTCACCTTGAATCATAAATTACACAGACATCCTAATAATTCCCAGTAATGATCATTGGGTTATTATGAACATCCTACTTTCTCTCATTTCCCAATCCTCTGCCCCCTTTTCTTTTTTTGTTTTTTTGTTTTTTTGTCTTTTTTCCGTTTCTTGGGCTGCTCCTGCAGCATATGGAGGTTCCCAGGCTAGGGGTCCAGTTGGAGCTGTAGCTGCTGACCTATGCCAGAGCCACAGCAATGCAGGATCTGAGCCTCATCTGAAACCTACACCATAGCTCACGGCAACGCCGGATCCTTAACGCACTGAGCAAGGCCAGGGATCGAACCCGCAACCTCATAGTTCCTAGTCAGATTCATTAACCACTGAGCCACGACAGGAATTCCTTCCCCTCTCTTTCAAGAAGCATGTTCTGGATGCACCAAACTCCTTCTCCTATTATGGAGGAAAAAGGAACTACTCTATTTGTACTCGGGAAGGCCCACCACAGGCACGCTTCAGGGACCACGCCTGCTAGCATGAGAGGGAGAACTTTTCTATGTGAGGTGCAAAAGCTAAATGAAAATTCAGAGAAACAAAAGAAAACATGAGCAAACTAGCTGGCCAGTTTAGTTGGAGATCCAGGGTGGGGCCAGCTCATGGGGAGACCTTGAACAGGAAGGAAAAAAACTTTAAGTTTGGGAAATAGACATGTGGAAGTTCTCTGAACAGAATAATAACCTGACCCAGTCTGGTAAGCAAGCAAGAGCAGGGCCAGACAGACCTGAGCTTAAAGCATATCTTATTGTACAGAGTGAGAGAACAGAAAGTTACTCAACCACTCTGAACCTCAAATTTCTCTTTTATGAAAATGGAGAAAATGCAGTTCCCATTGTGGCTCAGTGGAAACGAATCTGACTAGTATCCATGAGGACGCAGGTTCAATCCCTGACCTCACGCAGTAAGTTAAGGATCCGGCATTGCCATGAGCTATGGTGTAGGCTGAGGATGTGGCTTGGATCTGGCATTACTGCGGCTGTGGCACAGGCCAGCCACTGCAGCTCTGATTCAACCCCTAGCCTGGGAACCTCCATATGCCATGGGTGAGGCCCTAAAAATACAAGAAGGAAGGAAGGAAGGAAGGGAGAAAGAAAGGGAGAAAGAAAAAGAAAGAAAGAAAGAAAGAAATAGAAAGAAAGAAGAAAGAAGAAAGAAAGAAAGAAAGAAAGAAGAAAGAGGAAGGAAAGAGGAAGGAAGGAAGGAAGGAAGGACGAAAGAAACAAACAAAGAAGGAAGGAAGGAAGGAAGGAAAGAGGAAAGAAAGAAAAGAGGG